>NW_026086767.1:0-12309 GCF_022539395.1 Myiozetetes cayanensis | reverse complement strand
TGACACACTTCCTATTGGGTGCACACAGATGTCCATGTGATGTGAAGACATTGTTTTTCTCCTAAAACTCTTCCTTTTTTTTGTCACAGGTTTCTCTTTGTTTACATTCCTTCAGTCTGTTATCACTGCTCCTGTATCTTTCCACTGCCTGCAAAGAGGCTTCTGGCTATGTCAGGGGCAGGCCTAACTGAGGCCAATTAGTATGCTTTGTCCATAGTGTGTCTTTTCTCAGCTCAGCACTCCACAAGTCTGATCCCCCAAATGGCATAAGAATGAAGATTCCTCTCAGACAAAAGGTGCCAGCACAGGAAGCTCTAGGTGTGCATGGAGTGCCAAGAGTGGTTCACCAACAGCACAGGAGAGATGGAGGGGAAGTGCTTTCTTTCCTGGGTGGAAATGCATTTCTTTGGTGTCAGAACCCCTGTGCAGGAATTTTCAGAGTCCCTAACCCTAACCCTAACCCTAAACCTAACCCTAACCGTAACCCTAACCCTAACCCTAACTGTAACCCTAACCTTAACCCTTACCCTAGCCCTTGCTCCAACCCTAACCCAAGCCTGAACCCTAAGTCTAACCCTAACCATGACCCTCACCCTAAACCTGAATCTGAACCCTAAACCCGAAATATAACCCTAATACTTTCCTCAAGATAGCAGAGAATCGCACCAACAACCGCCGGCACTTTCTGCTTCTCAAGGCCAACCAGGCGCACGAGGCCTCACTCCTTCACCCAGGCAGAATGAGAGCAAAAAACCTGTGCTTTCAGTTTGCTGGAAGAAAGAGAGCGAGAGCTTCCTCTGCCTTCTTCTTTATACACTTGATTATGTAAAAACAATATGGAATACTTGGAACATGGCCTTGGTTCCTTGGTTACAACCTGGTTACCAAGGAAGGCCTAGACTCAAAACCACTGCAGGCTTTTTTTCCTGAGTGGAAAGGCATTTCTTTGGTGTCAGAACCTTTAGGCTGGAACTGTCAGTCTGAGAGCCAAAATGGAATAAGAATGAAGATTCCTGCCAGAGAAAAGGTGCCAACACAGGAAGCTCTATGTGTGCATGGAGTGCCAAGACTGGCTCAGCAATTCAACAGGAGAGATGGAGAGTAAGGGCTTTCTTTTCTAGTTGGAAACGCATTTTTTGGTGTCAGAACCCTTTCCCTGCTGTTGTCAGTCTTAGACCCCAAATGGCATAAGAGTGAAGATTCCTCCCAGACAAAAGGTGCCAGCACAGTGTAACAGGGTGAGTTCGAAAGGGTGATGAGATTGAAAACCAAGACACTGCTGAAAGCTCAACAATAAACCCAATATTTATTACAGAAAGTGGCCAAGTAAACGGGAACCTGAGAGACAGGAAAGGATAGGAGTGAACTGAGCCCTCAGGGAAACCCCCACTCACTCAGGTGTGTTTTAGGAGGTTGTCTTACCGACCCCAGGAAAACCAGAACTCCCCCCAGCAGAGGCTGCGTCCTCGGAGAGTCTGCAGGCTCACAAAGATAGAGGCGTCCCCACAGAAGGCAACGTTGTCCTTCCTGTGAAGCTTGAGTGCCCCGAGCAAGAGCCACCTGCATTTTTATCCAATGAGCCGGGGACGTCTCCCTGGGCCGGTGTGGCAGCACCGCCCAGCCAGAGGCCCTCGGTCCCTGCCCCGTTCTGTGAGTGCCCCCCTTCAGCCATGCGGGAGAAGGTGGGGATTCCCCTCGCACTTGTGCCGCTTCACTCAAGGGCTCTGATCTGTTTGGGTCCGGGGGCTTTACTTCATCCTCTCCTCTTCAGTTTCTCCTTCAAATGTCCTCTACAGAGAACCAGCCAATCACAGTGCACCAATTACAACAGTTTATCCAAGAAACTGTCTCTCCAAGGACGAAGCTCCCGTTTATCAGTGAACTTGGCAGGCAAAGAACAAAACTTTTGCAGGTGGCTGGGCCAAACACAGACCAAAAAATATCAACAATCCCTGATACACCTGCCCTGATTTCTGTGCTGAAGATGCTTCTTCAGCCCTTCTCTGGAGCTGCAGGAGCAGTGCCTGTGTGCAGAGCTGGAGGGAAGAGACTCCCAGCACAGCAGCACAGCCAGGGACAAGGGCACTTGTTCTTTCCACATCTCAGCTTTGGGAAAGGATGGGGAAGGTTGGGAAAGCTGTTAACAGGGTGGTTTTGCGTGAGGTGTTAAACATGGGAGCGGGTCTCTCTTCACAATTCCCAAGAGAAGAGATGGCAGAACTCTGCCCTGCAGGTTGTATTTGAAGGAAGAGGAAAAGAGACCGAGGGTAAGGGGTTTCTTTCCTGGAGGGCAGGACTGTCGTTCACTTGCAGGAGCCCCATGCTGGAATTGTCAGTCCGACTGCCAAATTTGAACCTGGACAAAGATTCCTGCCAGACAAAAGGTGGCAGGACAGAAAGCTCTTGGTGCCCATGGAGTGCCCAGGGTGTCCCACCAACTGCACCTGAAAGCCAACGGTTACAGGCTTTCTTTCCTGGGGAAAAGGCCATGACATCACAAAGGGGCCCATGGCAGATGGGTGGGGCTGCACTGTGACGTTTTGTGATGTTGGTTCTTTGGTTTCCAGGGGGTTGTTCTGGAATGAAGAAAATAGGCATGACATCACAACAAAACCCATGGCACATGGGTTGGCTGCACTCTGGGGTGTAAGGCATTGGGTTTTTGGTTGCCAGGGTCTGTTCTGGAACGGAGAGTGTAGGCCATGACATCACAAATAGGCCCACGGCACACAGGTGGGGCTTCACTTTGGGATTGTAGGATGTTGGTTCTTTGGTTGCTAAGGGCTATTCCGGAATGGAGAGGATAGGCTGTGACATCACAAAAGGGCCTCAAGCACATGGGTTGGTGTAGTGGGTTGACCCTGGCTGCATTTCAAACACCCACTAAAAGCCACTACTTCCCCTCAGTCTGTAACTCCACAGAGGAGAGAAAAAAACCAACCAACCAAACAAACAAACAGCTGAGGATTCCTGAGTAGAGATAAGGGTGGGCAGAAAATTGCTCACTAATGGGCAAAACATACTCAAAGTAGGGATAGTGCTTAACTTTATTACTAACCGGATAAAAGCCAAAGAGTGAGAAATAAAACAGTCCTAAAAACACCTTCCCCCTCCCCTCCTTCCTTCTCAGCTCTCTCTCCTCTCCCCATCCAGCAGTGCAGGGGGACAGGAAAAGGGGTTGCAGTCAGGTGTTGTTTCAGTCCATCCCTCAGGCAGCAGCTCTTCCCATTCTGCTGTCCTGTGGGTTACTCTTTCGTGGGGTGCAGGGGGGTCTCTGCACCCTGATACTCTTCCATAGTCTGCAGGGGGACACCTGTGTTACTTTGGTCTCCACCAGGGGCTACAGGGGGGCCACAGCTCTGAGTCTTTCCCCTGTTCCCATGGGGTCCCACCCAGCGTTTGTCCAGCCTGAGCTGGAAGCTACCCCGGCGTCGTTAATCATTCAATAAATACCTGCTGTTTATAGGCTCAAAATTCTGCCTTTAGGCAGTTTTTTTATCTGCCTTTTTTTGGGGCATCACTACGCAAAGAAAAAGAGTTTTCTGTGCAGGCACCTTTGGTCTGGCAGGTGTCTTCATCTGTACTGAACACCAGATCTAAACTAAAAAAAACCCTCTAGACCTAACCCTAACCCTAAACGCATAAACCCTAACCCTTACCTTTAACCTAACCATTACACTAACCCTAACACTTACCCTAATCCTAAAGCTTACCTTAACTCTAACCCTAAAACTTACCTTATCCCTAACGATTCACCCTAACTAGCCCTAACTGTATCCCTAACCCTAACCCTAATCCTTACCCTAACCCTAACCCTAACCCTAACCCTAACCCTAACCCTAACCCTAACCTTTTCTGTAACCCTAACTATAAGCATAGCCCCTAACACTGATCATAACCCTGACTCACCATCTGTCTTGTTCACTTGTTGCACCACTCTCAGCACTACAGGAGGAGCAAGAGCTGTGTATGCAGGCACCTTGGACTGGGAGACCTACACCCTAAACCTACACTTAAAAAAAACCCTCTAAACCTGAACCTAATGCTAAACCCTAAACCATAACCATAACCCTATCCCTTACTCTAACCCAAACATTTCCTAACCCTAATCTAAACCTAACTTTAAACCTAACCTTAACCCTAACCCTAACCCTAACCGTAACCCTAACCCTAACCCTAACTGTAACCCTAACCTTAACCCTAACCCTAGCCCTTGCTCCAACCCTAACCCAAACCTGAACCCTAAGTCTAACCCTAACCATGACCCTCACCCTAAACCTGAATCTGAACCCTAAACCCGAACCGTAACCCTAATACTTTCCTCAAGATAGCAGAGAATCGCACCAACAACCGCCGGCACTTTCTGCTTCTCAAGGCCAACCAGGCGCACGAGGCCTCACTCCTTCACCCAGGCAGAATGAGAGCAAAAAACCTGTGCTTTCCGTTTGCTGGAAGAAAGAGAGCGAGAGCTCCCTCTGCCTTCTTATTTATACACTTGATTATGTAAAAACAATATGGAATACTTGGAACATGGCCTTGGTTCCTTGGTTACAACCTGGTTACCAAGGAAGGCCTAGACTCAAAAGCACTGCAGGCTTTTTTTCCTGAGTGGAAAGGCATTTCTTTGGTGTCAGAACCTTTAGGCTGGAACTGTCAGTCTGAGAGCCAAAATGGAATAAGAATGAAGATTCCTGCCAGAGAAAAGGTGCCAACACAGGAAGCTCTAGGTGTGCATGGAGTGCCAAGACTGGTTCAGCAATTCAACAGGAGAGATGGAGAGTAAGGGCTTTCTTTTCTAGTTGGAAACGCATTTTTTGGTGTCAGAACCCTTTCCCTGCTGTTGTCCGTCTTAGACCCCAAATGGCATAAGAGTGAAGATTCCTCCCAGACAAAAGGTGCCAGCACAGTGTAACAGGGTGAGTTCGAAAGGGTGATGAGATTGAAAACCAAGACACTGCTGAAAGCTCAACAATAAACCCAATATTTATTACAGAAAGTGGCCAAGTAAACGGGAACCTGAGAGACAGGAAAGGATAGGAGTGAACTGAGCCCTCAGGGAAACCCCCACTCACTCAGGTGCGTTTTAGGAGGTTGTCTTACCGACCCCAGGAAAACCAGAACTCCCCCCAGCAGAGGCTGCGTCCTCGGAGAGTCCGCAGGCTCACAAAGATAGCGGCGTCCCCGCAGAAGGCAACGTTGTCCTTCCTGTGAAGCTTGAGTGCCCCGAGCATGAGCCACCTGCATTTTTATCCAATGAGCCGGGGACGTCTCCCTGGGCCGGTGTGGCAGCACCGCCCAGCCAGAGGCCCTCGGTCCCTGCCCCGTTCTGTGAGTGCCCCCCTTCAGCCATGCGGGAGAACGTGGGGATTCCCCTCGCACTTGCGCTGCTTCACTCAAGGGCTCTGATCTATTTGGGTCCGGGGGCTTTACTTCATCCTCTCCTCTTCAGTTTCTCCTTCAAATGTCCTCTACAGAGAACCAGCCAATCACAGTGCACCAATTACAACAGTTTATCCAAGAAACTGTCTCTCCAAGGACGAAGCTCCCGTTTATCAGTGAACTTGGCAGGCAAAGAACAAAACTTTTGCAGGTGGCTGGGCCAAACACTGACCAAAAAATATCAACAATCCCTGATACACCTGCCCTGATTTCTGTGCTAAAGATGCTTCTTCAGCCCTTCTCTGGAGCTGCAGGAGCAGTGCCTGTGTGCAGAGCTGGAGGGAAGAGACTCCCAGCACAGCAGCACAGCCAGGGACAAGGGCACTTGTTCTTTCCACATCTCAGCTTTGGGAAAGGATGGGGAAGGTTGGGAAAGCTGTTAACAGGGTGGGTGGTTTTGTGTGAGGTGTTAAACATGGGAGCGGGTCTCTCTTCACAATTCCCAAGAGAAGAGATGGCAGAACTCTACCCTGCAGGTTGTATTTGAAGTAGGAGGAAAAAGAGACCGAGGGTAAGGGGTTTCTTTCCTGGAGGGCAGGACTGTCGTTCGCTTGCAGGAGCCCCATGCTGGAATTGTCAGTCCGACTGCCAAATTTGAACCTGGACAAAGATTCCTGCCAGACAAAAGGTGGCAGGACAGAAAGCTCTTGGTGCCCATGGAGTGCCCAGGGTGTCCCACCAACTGCACCTGAAGCCCAACGGTTACAGGCTTTCTTTCCTGGGGAAAAGGCCATGACATCACAAAGGGGCCTGTGGCAGATGGGTGGGGCTGCACTGTGACGTTTTGTGATGTTGGTTCTTTGGTTTCCAAGGGGTTGTTCTGGAATGAAGAAAATAGGCATGACATCACAACCAAACCCATGGCACATGGGTTGGCTGCACTCTGGGGTGTAAGGCATTGGGTTTTTGGTTGCCAGGGTCTGTTCTGGAACGGAGAGTGTAGGCCATGACATCACAAATAGGCCCATGGCACACAGGTGGGGCTTCACTTTGGGATTGTAGGATGTTGGTTCTTTGGTTGCTAAGGGCTATTCTGGAATGGAGAGGATAGGCTGTGACATCACAAAAGGGCCTCAAGCACATGGGTTGGTGTAGTGGGTTGACCCTGGTTGCATTTCAAACACCCACTAAAAGCCACTACTTCCCCTCAGTCTGTAACTCCACAGAGGAGAGAAAAAAAACAACCAACCAAACAAACAAACAGCTGAGGATTCCTGAGTAGAGATAAGGGTGGGCAGAAAATTGCTCACTAATGGGCAAAACATACTCAAAGTAGGGATAGTGCTTAACTTGATTACTAACCGGATAAAAGCCAAAGAGTGAGAAATAAAACAGTCCTAAAAACACCTTCCCCCTCCCCTCCTTCCTTCTCAGCTCTCTCTCCTCTCCCCATCCAGCAGTGCAGGGGGACAGGAAAAGGGGTTGCAGTCAGGTGTTGTTTCAGTCCATCCCTCAGGCAGCAGCTCTTCCCATTCTGCTGTCCTGTGGGTTACTCTTTCATGGGGTTCAGGGGGGTCTCTGCACCCTAATACTCTTCCATAGTCTGCAGGGGGACACCTGTGTTACTTTGGTCTCCACCAGGGGCTACAGGGGGGCCACAGCTCTGAGTCTTTCCCCTGTTCCCATGGGGTCCCACCCAGCGTTTGTCCAGCCTGAGCTGGAAGCTACCCCGGCGTCGTTAATCATTCAATAAATACCTGCTGTTTATAGGCTCAAAATTCTGCCTTTAGGCAGTTTTTTTTATCTGCCTTTTTTTGGGGCATCACTACGCAAAGAAAAAGAGTTTTCTGTGCAGGCACCTTTGGTCTGGCAGGTGTCTTCATCTGTACTGAACAGCAGATCTAAACTAAAAAAAACCCTCTAGACCTAACCCTAACCCTAAAGGCATAACCTAACCCTTACCTTTAACCTAACCATTACACTAACTCTAACACTTACCCTAATCCTAAAGCTTACCCTAACTCTAACCCTAAAACTTACCTTATCCCTAACGATTCACCCTAACTAGCCCTAACTGTATTCCTAACCCTAACCCTAATCCTTACCCTAACCCTAACCCTAACCCAAACCCTAACCCTAACCCAAACACTAACCCTAAACCTAACCCAAACCCTAACCCTAACCCTAACACTAACCCTAACCCTAACCTTTTCTGTAACCCTAACTATAAGCATAGCCCTTAACACTGATCATAACCCTGACTCACCATCTGTCTTGTTCACTTGTTGCACCACTCTCAGCACTACAGGAGGAGCAAGAGCTGTGTATGCAGGCACCTTGGACTGGGAGACCTACACCCTAAACCTACACTTAAAAAAAACCCTCTAAACCTGAACCTAATGCTAAACCCTAAACCATAACCATAACCCTATCCCTTACTCTAACCCAAACATTTCCTAACCCTAATCTAAACCTAACTTTAAACCTAACCTTAACCCTAACCCTAACCTTTAATCATAGCCCCGAACACTCACCCTAACCCTGACTCACCATCTACCCAGTGCAGTTGGGGAACCTCTCTCGGCACTGGATAAAGAGGAAGAGCTTTCTGTGTGAGCACCTTTGGTCAGAGAGTTTTCTTCATCCTTATGAAATTTTGGCTGTCAGACAGCAGTTTCAGCCCAGCGTCCCTACAAGTGAATGAGTGGCCTTGCACCTTGGAAAGAAAGCCCTGAGCCTCTGTCTCTCCAGTGCAGTTTTTGGATCATGATCAGCACTACAGGAGGAGCAAGAGTTGTGTATGTGGGCACCTTTGTCTGGGAGGTATCTTCATCCATACTGAACCCCAGACCTAAACTTAAGAAAGAATCTAAACCTGAACCTAGTGCTAAACCCTAAATCCTAACCGTAACCATTCCCTTACTCTAACCCAAACGTTGCCTGAAACCTAACCCTAAGTTAACTCTTGCTCCTAACCATAACCCTAACCCCTAACCCCTAACCCGTAACCCTAAAACCTAAGCTTAAATGTAAGCCTAAATTTAACCCTAAACCCTAATCCCCTAACCCTAACCCTTAACCCTAACCTAAACCCTAAACCATAACCCTACCCTTAAACCCTAACCATAACCCTAAACCCTAACCCTAACCCTAACGCTAATCCTAATGAAAGGGATTGGTGACATCACTGGGGGCGAGTGTCATCACAGGCAATTGGTGAAAACAAAGAGACAACTGTGATGTCACAGGGACATCAGTGACATCACAAGTACATGGCAGACATCAAAGAGACATCAGTGACAGCACTGGGGATATTGGTGACATCACAGCGGACAGTGGTGACATCACAGTGACACCAGTGATATCATCAGGGACATTGGTGCCATCACAGGGGACAGTGGGGACATCACAGAGGTCTGATGACTTCACAGGGACATTGGTGACATCACAGGGACATGGTGGCACTACTGGGGACAGTGGTGATATCACCAAAACAGCAGTGACATCACTGGAGACCGGTGACATCACAGGGGACTGCTTACAGCAATGGGAAAGCCATGATGTCACAGGGACATTGGTGACATCACAGGGGGTGGAGGTGACAACACAGAGACACCAGTGATATCATTGGGGACAGTGGTGACATCACAGAGGAACCTTTGTAGTCATAGGCGATTACTGTCAACAAATGGAAAGCTGTGATGTCACAGGGACATCAGTGACATCACAGGAACATTAGTGACATCACGGGGACATGGTGCTACTGTTGGGGACAGAGGTGACATCACAGAGACAGCAATGGTGTCATTGGGGACCAGAAATATCACTGGGGACTGGTGACAACAAAGGGAAAGCCGTGATGTCCCAGGGACATCAATGACATCACAGGGGACCTGAAGAACAACACAAAGACACCAGTGATATCATGGGAGACATTGGTGACATCAAATGGGACAGTGGTGACATCACAGGGACAGCAGTGACATGATTATAGACCAGTGACATCACAGAAGACTGGTGAACACAGAGGGGTAGCCTTGATCTCCCAAGGATATCAGTGACATCACAGAGGACATCAGTGACTTCCTAAGGACAGGGGGGACATCGCAGAGACACCATGACATCATCACTGACACTGGTGACATCACAGGGACAGCAGTGACATCATTGGGGACCAGTGATGTCACAGGAGATTGGTGACCACAGAGGGACAGCCTTGATGTCACAGGGCAATCCGTGACATCACAGGGGACAGAGGTGTCATCACAGGGACGTTGGTGACATCATTAAGGACAAGTGACGTCACAGGGGACTGGTTACAACAAAGGGACAACTGTGATATAACGTGGATGTTGGTGGAGGAGCTCCCAGAACAAACTGCACACAAATCAGGATGATTTACGCAAATGTTCTGCTTTATTTACATAACCCAACCTCTTCTATACTTTCACTGCCCCCCGGGGCGTGATCACTTTCAAACTATTGGTTATTTGCTGCACGATTGCAGCAAATTATTATTGGTTGCACGAACTGAGCGTGCATTACTGACACACTTCCTATTGGGTGCACACAGATGTCCATGTGATGTGAAGACATTGTTTTTCTCCTAAAACTCTTCCTTTTTTTTGTCACAGGTTTCTCTTTGTTTACATTCCTGCAGTCTGTTATCACTGCTCCTGTATCTTTCCACTGCCTGCAAAGAGGCTTCTGGCTATGTCAGGGGCAGGCCTAACTGAGGCCAATTAGTATGCTTTGTCCATAGTGTGTCTTTTTTCAGCTCAGCACTCCACAAGTCTGATCCCCCAAATGGCATAAGAATGAAGATTCCTCTCAGACAAAAGGTGCCAGCACAGGAAGCTCTAGGTGTGCATGGAGTGCCAAGAGTGGCTCACCAATAGCACAGGAGAGATGGAGGGGAAGTGCTTTCTTTCCTGGGTGGAAATGCATTTCTTTGGTGTCAGAACCCCTGTGCAGGAATTTTCAGAGTCCCTAACCCTAACCCTAACCGTAATCCTAACCCTAACCCTAACTGTAACCCTAACCTTAACCCTAACCCTAGCCCTTGCTCCAACCCTAACCCAAGCCTGAACCCTAAGTCTAACCCTAACCATGACCCTCACCCTAAACCTGAATCTGAACCCTAAACCCGAACCGTAACCCTAATACTTTCCTCAAGATAGCAGAGAATCGCACCAACAACCGCCGGCACTTTCTGCTTCTCAAGGCCAACCAGGCACACGAGGCCTCACTCCTTCACCCAGGCACAATGAGAGCAAAAAACCTGTGCTTTCAGTTTGCTGGAAGAAAGAGAGCGAGAGCTTCCTCTGCCTTCTTCTTTATACACTTGATTATGTAAAAACAATATGGAATACTTGGAACATGGCCTTGGTTCCTTGGTTACAACCTGGTTACCAAGGAAGGCCTAGACTCAAAACCACTGCAGGCTTTTTTTCCTGAGTGGAAAGGCATTTCTTTGGTGTCAGAACCTTTAGGCTGGAACTGTCAGTCTGAGAGCCAAAATGGAATAAGAATGAAGATTCCTGCCAGAGAAAAGGTGCCAACACAGGAAGCTCTATGTGTGCATGGAGTGCCAAGACTGGCTCAGCAATTCAACAGGAGAGATGGAGAGTAAGGGCTTTCTTTTCTAGTTGGAAACGCATTTTTTGGTGTCAGAACCCTTTCCCTGCTGTTGTCAGTCTTAGACCCCAAATGGCATAAGAGTGAAGATTCCTCCCAGACAAAAGGTGCCAGCACAGTGTAACAGGGTGAGTTCAAAAGGGTGATGAGATTGAAAACCAAGACACTGCTGAAAGCTCAACAATAAACCCAATATTTATTACAGAAAGTGGCCAAGTAAACGGGAACCTGAGAGACAGGATAGGAGTGAACTGAGCCCTCAGGGAAACCCCCACTCACTCAGGTGTGTTTTAGGAGGTTGTCTTACCGACCCCAGGAAAACCAGAACTCCCCCCAGCAGAGGCTGCGTCCTCGGAGAGTCCGCAGGCTCACAAAGATAGCGGCGTCCCCGCAGAAGGCAACGTTGTCCTTCCTGTGAAGCTTGAGTGCCCCGAGCATGAGCCACCTGCATTTTTATCCACTGAGCCGGGGACGTCTCCCTGGGCCGGTGTGGCAGCACCGCCCAGCCAGAGGCCCTCGGTCCCTGCCCTGTTCTGTGAGTGCCCCCCTTCAGCCATGCGGGAGAACGTGGGGATTCCCCTCGCACTTGCGCTGCTTCACTCAAGGGCTCTGATCTATTTGGGTCCGGGGGCTTTACTTCATCCTCTCCTCTTCAGTTTCTCCTTCAAATGTCCTCTACAGAGAACCAGCCAATCACAGTGCACCAATTACAACAGTTTATCCAAGAAACTGTCTCTCCAAGGACGAAGCTCCCGTTTATCAGTGAACTTGGCAGGCAAAGAACAAAACTTTTGCAGGTGGCTGGGCCAAACACAGACCAAAAAATATCAACAATCCCTGATACACCTGCCGTGATTTCTGTGCTGAAGATGCTTCTTCAGCCCTTCTCTGGAGCTGCAGGAGCAGTGCCTGTGTGCAGAGCTGGAGGGAAGAGACTCCCAGCACAGCAGCACAGCCAGGGACAAGGGCACTTGTTCTTTCCACATCTCAGCTTTGGGAAAGGATGGGGAAGGTTGGGAAAGCTGTTAACAGGGTGGTTTTGCGTGAGGTGTTAAACATGGGAGCGGGTCTCTCTTCCCAATTCCCAAGAGAAGAGATGGCAGAAAGCTGCCCTGCAGGTTGTATTTGAAGGAAGAGGAAAAAGAGACCGAGGGTAAGGGGTTTCTTTCCTGGAGGGCAGGACTGTCGTTCACTTGCAGGAGCCCCATGTTTGAATTGTCAGTCCGACTGCCAAATTTGAACCTGGACAAAGATTCCTGCCAGACAAAGGTGGCAGGACAGAAAGCTCTTGGT
>NW_026086766.1:0-12154 GCF_022539395.1 Myiozetetes cayanensis | reverse complement strand
CCAGGCATTTCATCACCCTCGGGGGCTTTGGGGATGAGTCCCTGAGCCTCAGTCCCTTAGAGGAAGTTGACGAAACCTCTAAAGACTTTGAAGTCAAATTCAAACTTTAAAGTTTCTTATAGTTTTAATGGGTCCCACTGAGGGACATGGCTGAGAAAGTCATCTCAGGGTTCAGTTAGAGCAGAAAACTGCAGTGATGACAAGGATGGACAAGCAAGGCAAAGGTGGCTCTGATGCTGAGGAAATCTGGATGTGTTTCCCTAATCCAAAAGACCAAGACCTGACCCCCAGCCCCTGGGAAGGCGGATCCTGTCCCTGCCTCATTGCTCAGGGCTCTTCCTGGGGCACTGGGATGTGGGATGTGCAGTGCCAAGGGCAGGACCATGGGGTGGCACCTGCCAGGCTGCTGAGCAGGGACAAGGAGGCCAGGAGGCCCCAGGGCTGCAAGGGCCACTTGTCTCCTGCTGGCATCAGGGGCACAGCCAACAGCCATGGCCAAAGGCCTGCAGAAGGTGGCTGTGTCAGGGCCTTTCAGCTTCTGCACAGGCCTCTCTGCTGTGCAGCCCAGGCTGTCCTAGGGTGTCCATGCCCTGCCCCTTTCCCTGCAGGCTGTCGTCATCCCCCCGGCTGCCCCACCTGGCTGGCCCCTTCCTGCACTGACATCTCTGCGTCCTCCCTGGCTCTTCCTGCACACACAAGGCCTTGGGCTCATCCAGACTCCTCCTGGCTGATGTGTTGCACCACAGCACTGCCCTCAGAGTTAAACTTCTTTCTCTTTTATCCAGTCTGGACCTCTCCAGCTGAACTTGGCATCATTTCTTTCTTTCTCCTGCTGTTTCTTGCTATGAGAAAAGGATCCTTCATCTCTGAAACCACCCTTCATGCCCTCTCTGGCTACTCCTGTACTGTCCTCAGTCTCCACACCAAGGAACCCAGAGCTCCCTTCCCAGGTTATCCATGACTGTGAAACCTGTGCTGCCATTAAACAGGCCAAAAGGTTAAAGCCCCTATAGTATGGTAGACGCTGAAACAAGCATAGACATAAAAAAGCATGACAAGTCGACTACATCACATTGCCACAAACCCACCAAGGTAAACACTATGTGCTTACCATGGTGAAAACAACTACTGGATGGTTAGAGACATATTCGGTACCACATGCAACAGCCCGGAATACCATTCTAAGTCTCGAAAAGCAAGTCCTGTGGAGACATGACACTCCAGAACGCATTAAATCAAACAACGGAACTCATTTCAAGAATAATCTAGTGGCCACTTAGGCACGGGAGCATGGTATTGAATAAGTATATCACATTCCATATCATGCACCCACTACTGGAAAAATTGAAAGGTGTAATGGACTGTTAAAAACAACTCTGAAAACACTAGGTGAAGAAACTTTCAAGAACTAAAACAAGCACTTAGCCAAGGCCACCTGGCTAGTTAACACTAGAAGCTCTGTCAATCAAGCTAGTCCTACCCAAGCAGAATCCCTCCATGTACTTTGAGTTGTGTTTTGCAAAAAACCAGTCACCAGATGGAAAAGACCTAAACAAACTAATGCCGATATCCAGTAATAAACCAGCCCAGTGTCACCAAAAGACCAAGAATCTGAACCAAGCTAATCCTGATGCTGATTCTTCTACAACAAGATGAATGCTCTAAAGAATGAACAAAAACTATATACATTTATGCATATCTGTATATATGCGAGGAATATAAGTGAAAGCGAAATATAAGTGTTACATAAAAATAGTATGAAATAAGGAGTGGAAAATGTGATGGTTTTAATCTAGGCCTTCCTGGTGACCAGTTTGTAACCAAGGAATTGGCCAAGTACCCAGTATTCCATACGATTTTTACGTAAACCAGAGTATAAATAAGTTGGAGATTAGAGACCTCTCTCTCTTCCCTTTCAGTGAGGTTCAGGAGCAGTGAGTCCTTGTGTTGGTCTCGCTTATCTAAAGCTGAGGCCTGCGGCGACCGCTGGCCTGCCACGTGGGGGATTCGGAGAGTGCTGGCTGTGTCTGCCAATCCTGCTTTTCTAAGGGAAGTGGTGAGATCTGTTTTGCTAGTTACTAGTACAGTTCTTGAGTTTGAGCAAGTATACCTGTTTGGTGTCCCTTTTGTTCCCTTTTGTCCCTTTTTTCCCCTTTCCCTATCTCTTCGGAGGGTAGATTCCCTTTTACTGGGTATATAGCATCTTAACTGTATATAACTGTAATTTACGTAAATATATATATATTTTTATATAAGTAGCTTGACTTTGTTTTTTTTAATTTTTTATAGTTTTTTTTTCTTTGCCCTAAGAGGAGAAGGGAGGGGGGAAGGGGGCTGCTGTCGTGACTTTCGGGCATTTGGCTGAGAGCCAGGTCCAAACTATCACAGGAAACCAATAAGAAATTTGTCTGTGTAATGGATGCAGATTTCTTGGAAAAGCAATTGCAATCTCCAAGACACAAGAAGGCTGGAGTCCACTTCCATGATGACAAGAAGGCCTCTGGTGGAGCAATGAGGAAATCTGACAGTGAATGATCTGACAAGGACCAATAGAGGGCCCTGCCTTCTGCCAGGAGAAGGAAAGGGACCAGGAAGGTATTCAGGTTTACTGGGCTGTATGGGTTTGATATCCTGGCACATCAGATCCACAGAGATACTGAGCTTTAATAGACACCGGTGCCCAGTGTGCATTGATACCGTCTGAACATATGACTACAGAGACTGTTTATATTGCATCCCATTGTGAAGGGGCCAGGAGTTCCCTGTATCCTTGGTATTGATTACCTCGGAAGAGGATACTTCAAGGACCCAAAGGGGTAATGATGGGCTTTCGGTGTAGCCACAGTGCCAAGAGCCACTAGAACAGTGCATAGGTCACAGTACCGGACCAATCGAGACACTGTGATCCCCATCCATAAAATGGTCTGGAAGTTAGAGAGTCAAGGGGTTGTCAGTAAGACTCACTCACCCTTCAACAGCCCCATCTGGCCTGTACACAAATCCGATGGAGAATGGAGACTGACCGTGGACTATCGTGGGTTGAATGAAGTCACGCCACCATTGAGTGCTGCTGTGCCAGACATGCTGGAGCTCCAGTATGAGCTGGAATCCAAGACAGTGAAGTGGTGCCACTATTGACTTTGCAAATGCATTTTTCTCCATTCCCTTGGCAGCAGAGTGCAGGCAAAGTTTGCTTTCACGTGGAGGGGCATGCAATACACCTGGAATCAACTGCCCCAGGGGTGGAAACACAGTCCCACCATCTGTCATGGGTTGATTCAGGTTGTACTGGAGAAGGGCGAGACCCCAGAACACATACAATACATTGACGACATCATTGTATGGGGGAACACAACAGAAGAAATTTTTGACAAAGGAAACAAAATCCTCCAGATTCTCCTCAAAGCCGGTTTTACCATCAAGAAGAGTAAAAGGTAAAGGGACCTGCCAGAGAGATCCAGTTCCTGGGGGTGAAATGGCAAGATGGAAGACACCAGATTCCAGCCGATGTCATCAATAAGATCGTAGCAATGGCTCCACTGAAAACCAAGGAGGAGACCCAGACTTTCCTCGGAGCCATAGGCTTCTGGAGGATGCACATCCCAGAGTACAGACAAATTGTGAGCCCTCTTTGCTTTGTGACCCATAAAAAGGACAACTTCCAATGGGGTCCTGAACAACAGCAGGTTTTCAGGCAGATCAAGCAAGAGATTGCACACGCCGTGGCTCTTGGGCCAGTCAGGACGGGACCAGATGTAAAGAATGTGCTTTACTCTGCAGCTCGAGATAAAGGTCCCTCCTGATGTCAGCTGTGGACAGCCTCTGGCAAAAGGTGCCTGGTAAAATACAAAGGCGACCATTTGGCTTCTGGAGCCAAAACTACAGAGGTTCTGAGGCCAACTACACCCCTATGGAGAAGGAAATACTGGCGGCATATGAAGGCATACGAGCAGCCTCAGAAGTGATTGGCACTGAAGCACAGTTCTTCCTGGCACCCCGATTACCAGTGCTGAGATGGATGTTCAAGGGAAAGGTGCCCTCTATACATCATGCCAAGATGCAAGAGTGAAGAAACTGAATGTGAGAGTCTGCCATGTGGATGCCCATGTGCCCAGTGATTGAGCTAATGAGGAACATGTTCATATCAGACAGGCAGACCGAACTGCACAAGTCAAGGTGTCACAAGTAGACCTAGACTGGTAGCAAAAGGGAGAATTGTTCCTGGCTCGATGGGCCCACAATGTTTCAGGCCATCAGGGCTGAGATGCCACCTAAAGATGGGCACGAGACCGAGGGGTGGATTTAACCATGGACTCTATTTCCCTGGTTATCCACAATTGTGAAACCTGTGCTGCCATTAAACAGGCAAAAAGATTGAAGCCCCTGTGGTATGGTGGACGTTGGGACAAGTATAAATACGGAGAGGCATGGCAGGTTGACTACATCACATTGCCACGGATCTGCCAAGGTAAACACTCTGTGCTTACCATGGTGGAAGCGACCACTGGATGGCTGGAGACATATTCGGCACCACATGCAACGGCCCCAAATACCATTCTAGGTCTCGAGAAGCAGGTCTTGTGGA
Organism: Myiozetetes cayanensis; assembly: GCF_022539395.1. Lineage (NCBI taxonomy): Eukaryota > Metazoa > Chordata > Aves > Passeriformes > Tyrannidae > Myiozetetes > Myiozetetes cayanensis. Next base: position 7,569 of record NW_026086766.1, on the reverse strand, counting down.
GATGTGACACTCCAGAATTAATTGAGTCAGACAATGGGACTCATTTCAAGAATAATCTGGTGGCCACTTGGGCACAGGAGCATGGTATTGAATGGGTCTATCACATTCCATATCATGCACCCGCTGTTGGAGAAGTTGAAAGGTGTAATGGACTGTTAAAAACACCTCTAAAGGCACTAGGTGAGGGAACTTTCAAGAACTGGGACAAGCACTCAGCCAAGACCACCTGGCTGGTTAACACTAGAGACTCTGTCAATCGAACTGGTCCTACCCAGGCAGAATCCCTCCACACTGTAGATGGAGACAAAGTTCCAGCGATCCATCTGAGAGGTTGTCGTGGTTTTGCCCACCAGCCCATCCATTGGGCTGAGGATGGTTTTGTCCAGGTGATTTCCGGACAAAAAGCCAATCAAAAAGTTCAGTGACGCCTTTGCTAATTACATCTTTAAGAAAACGGAAGAGAAGGTTGTTGCGCAGTTGAAATTAGGAGCAGCAGCCATGTAGAAGGGTAGCAGGCCCGAGGAGGGCCAAGGCCCCCTCCTTCCCCGGCTTGGGCCGGGGGGCAGGTGTAGTACTGAAGCCTCCTTTCTCTACTGTAAAAGAGTGAAGAAAAAAAAGTTTAAAAGACGAACTGCTTAGATGAGAAACCGCTGCAGAAGAATTCCAGCCATGAGATAACAGGATTTTCAAGGTCAAAGCTGCAGTCGCAGGAGAGAGAAGAAAAGTTCGAAGGGGGGAGAGCTGCTGTTTTTCTCCCTTTTGCTCTCCCTCCCTTCAGCAGGGTAAAGACTGAAAAATAAAACCCTACCACCTGTAGAAGTTTGTTGGGGTGAAGAGACCCCCCGTGCAGCTCACAGAGGAACTTGTGGATGCACCAGAGATTTGTGACTTTAACAGAGAGAAAGCCTTATGCTGGAGTAAAAGCGGCTCAGATGAGGCAGAATCCTGTTAAAGATTTATAACCCTGAGGGGGATGATGACCTACGCTGGAACAGAGAAACGGTTCGGGTAGGGATGTTGGGATCCATGTGTGGGATCCATGCTGCTGGTGCTGGAGATTTGTGACCCTGAGAGAACCTACGCTGGAGCAGAAAAACGGCTCGGGTAGGGATGTCGAAGATTTATGACCCTGAGGGGAATGAGAGAACCTACGCTGGAGCAGAAAATGGCTCAGGTGGGATATTGGGATCCGAGTAAGGGATCCAGACTAGACCCATGCCGAGAAGTCTATCAAGGACTGTTCTCCCAAGGGGAGGGACTTCCATAGGGAAACAGGGGTGAACTCTTAAACCATTATCCCCTGTAACCCTGTGGAAGAAGATCCATAGTAAGCAAGTGTCCCCTTGCAAGCCTATGGAAGGAAACCCTTCAGGACCTGGGTAACCCTCAGCCTTCGGTTTTAGTCCAGGAGGGGGGTAGGCCCAGCCCTGGAGGCCAACACAGAATGAGAGAGAGATAAAGAAGTTCCAGCTGCGACGAAAGTACTGCAGAGTTACTGGAGAGAGAGAGAGCTGGAACTCTAAGAATGGAAAAGGACTGCTTCTCTTCCTTGGACTGATATAAAAGGAGGTGGGGGGGAATAAGTATCTTCTGTAAATACATAATACCTTTTACTTAAGTAAAATTATTGTAAATATAATTCTTTAGTTTTAGTTTGTTAATAATAAATACTCATACTTTTTTTCAATTCAGTCTCTTTTTGTCTGCATAAACCTTCTCTCAACTGATAGTAATTGTATGTGGGGATATAAAAATAAATTGAGCCAGGGCAAACCACGACAGAGGTATGTTAGGGAAGGTTGTTTGGATTACCCCTCCCTCAGGCCAAGACAAACCCATTTGTGGGATTGTTTTCGCTCAAGGGCCTGGAAATACCTGGTGGGTAATGAGAAAGGATGGAGAGATCCACTGTGTGCCTCAAAGAAACTTAAATTGGGGAAAGGTTAATTATGTGCTCTGAGTTGTGTTTTTCAGGAAACCAGTCACCAGATGAGAAAGATCTGAACAAGTTGATGCCAATATCCAGAGATAAACCAGCCCAGAGCAGAGAACCAGCCCTAAAACCAGAACTGTGATTGTGACCAAAGGGCCAAGGATCCAAACCGAGCTGATCCTGATGCTGATACCGATCTTCTACGACAAGACAATTGCTCTAAAAGACAAACAAGGACTATATATATATATATTTATATATATTTTTATATATATTTTTATATATATATGTGTGGGATATAAGTGAACGTGAAATATAAGTGTTATGTAAAAATAGTATGGAATAAGGGCTGGAGAATGTGATGGTTTTGATCTAGACCTTCCTGGTAACCATCTTGTAACCAAGGAAGTGGCCATGTACCCAGTATTCCACAGGATTCTTATGTAAACCAGAGTATAAAAAAGTTGGAGATCAGAGACCTCATTCTCTTCTCTTCCAGTGAGGTTCAGGGCAGTGGGTACTTACATTGGTCTTGCTTATCTAGAGGTGGAGACCTGCAGTGACCTCTGGTCTACCACGTGGGAGATTTAGAGAGTGCTGACGGTGTCTGCCAACCTTGCTTTTCTGAGGGACGTGATGAGATTTGTTTTGCTAGTTATTTTGCTAGTTCTTGGGTTTTATTGTGTATATCTGTTCTGTGTCCCTTTTTGTCCCTTTTTGTCCCTTTTTATCTCTTTTTCCTCTTTCCCTTCGGAGGGTGCTTGGATTCCCTGCACTGCGTACATAGAATCTTAATTGTATTTAACTGTAACATATGTAAATATATACATTTTTTATAATTATCTTAATTTTAGGTTCTTTATATTTTATAGTTTCTTTTTCCTTTGCCCTAAGGGAAGAAGGGAGGGGAAGGGGTTGTTACTGTGAGTTCAGGCATTTGGCAGGGAGCCAGGTCCAAACCATCACACCGTGTAGTGCCGAGAGTGGCCCCCAACTGCCCATGAGATCGAGGGGAAGGGCTTTCTTTCCTGGGTGGAAGCGCTGTTGTTTGCTTTTTGGAGCCCTGCACTGAACTTGCCGGTGCGACTCCCAAAATTAAATAGCGACAAATATTCTTCCCAGACAAAAGGTGCCACAAGAGAAAGCTCTTGCTGCTCATGGAGTACCAATCGTAGGCCACCAACTGCACACGAGAGACAGAGGGTAAGGGCTTTCTTTCCTGGGGGAAAGGGCTGTCCTTCTCTTGCAGAAGCCCAGCGCTGAAATTGCCAGTCTGACTCCCCAAATTGAACACAGCTGAAGATTCTTCCCAGACAAATGGTGCCAGGACAGAAGGGTCTTGCTGCCCATGGAGTACTCTGGGTGTCCCACCACCTGCACCTAAGAGGCCAAGGCTACAAGCGGTCTTTCCTGGGGAAACGTGCTGTGCTTTGCTTTCCGGAGCCAAGCACAGAGAGAGCTGGTCCAACTTCCCAAATTGAACATGGACAAAGATTTCTCCCAGGAGAAAGGTGCCAGGAAAGAAAGTTGTTGCTTCCCACAGAGTGCCCAGGGTGTCCCACATAGTGCACCTGAAACCCAAAGGTTACAGGCTTTCTTTCCAGGGGGAAAGGCCGTGACATCACAAAGGGGCTATGGCAGATGGGTGAGGCTGCACTGTGACATTGTGTGATGTTGGTTCTTTGGTTTCCAGGGGCTATTCCAGAATGGAGAAAATGGGCTGTGACATCACAAAGGGGCCCATGGCACATGGGTGGGGCTTCACTTTGGGGTTGTAGGGTGTTGGTTCTTTGGTTGCCAAGGGCTATTCCGGAATGGAGAGGATGGGCTGTGACATCACAAAAGGGTCTCAAGCACATGGGTTGGTGTAGTGGGTTGACCCTGGCTGCATTTCAAACACCAACTGAAAGCCACTACCTCCCTCTCCCTCTGCAGTTCCACAGAGGAGAAGAAAAAGGGAAAAGTTGAGGATTCCTGAGTAGAAATAAGAGTCGGGAGAAAGTTGCTCGCTAATGGGCAAAAGAGACTCAAAGTAGGGATAGTACTTAAATTTATTCCTTACAGGATAAAAGCCAAAGAGTGAGAAATAAAAGAGTCTTAAAAACACCTTCCCCCCACCCCTCCTTCCTTTTCAGCTCTCCCTCCTCCCCCTCAGAAGTGCAGGGGGACGGGGAAGGGGGTTGCAGTCAGGTGTTGTTTGAGTCCATCCCTCGGGCAGCAGCTCTTCCCACCCTGCTGCCCCGTGGGTCCCTCCTCCATGGGGTCAGTCCTTCAGGGATGAGCTGTACAGGCGTGGGTCCCCCACAGGGCCACGAGACCTACCTGGAAAAACCTGCTCCAGCCTGGGCTTCCCTCTGCACAGGCTGCAGGTCCCTGCCAGGACCTGCTCCATCCTGGGCCTGCCACGGGGTCACAGCCTCCTTCCTGCATCCCCCTGCTCCAGCGTGGGCTCCTCCAGGGGCTGCAGGGGGGTCTCTGTACCCCGATGCTCCCCCAGGAGCTACAGGGGCCTCAGCTCTGAGTCCTTCCCCTGCTCCTGGGGGGTCCATCCTGCCCCTCCTTCTGCACTGCCCTTGGTGTCTGTGTTGTTATCCCATGTTCTCACTCTGCTCTTCCCAGGCTGGAATTTTTTCTGTTCAACTCTCCTCTCTTCTGAAATATGTTATCCCACAGGTGTTATTCTCACTTCTAAGTGGCTTAGCGTTGGCCAGTGGCAGGAACTCTCTCCTGGAGCAGCTGGCATTGGCTCCATGGCACAGGGGAAGATTCTGGCAGATTCTAACAGAAACCCCTGTAGCCCCTTGGTACAAAAACCCAGGTACAGAAACCCACTGTCTTGTGCAGCTCTTTCTCCAAGCCAAGCAGGTGGGAGTTGGTGCCAAGGAGCTGAAACCTGCAGGTCCAGCCTTTCGTGGAGGAAGCTCAGATTTGCCCAAGGCTGCTTTGAGTCCCAGGGGTTGGATGAGGGAATGGAGGGTTGGGGATAGGGATAAAGTCTGATGGATTGTCAGACACAAAGGGTCTTGACTTTCTTATCTATTCAGACTGAATTAGGAGGTGCTTGGGATCGATATTGACTGGGGATTGCTGATATCAATTTAAAAATAGGACAAAAGTGAACAGGCCACAAAAAACTATCTTTATTCATTGTTTTAATAATACAATATATTCACTTGGATTGCACTACTGAGATCTGTCTAATTAACCACAAAAGAACTGAAGACTTAGAGGTATATTATTCCCAGGGACCTGTCTGGTTAAGATGCTATCACTGAGAAGAGAGTGTGGAGGAATGAGCAGACAAGAACACCATCCCTGGGGCTGAGGAAGCAGGAACTCAGAGTCACTGGTTCCAGGTGGCAAATGGACTGTGGGATGTTTGTGTGAGAGCCCATAATGGGTGTGCTGCTTTCAGGGGGAGTCCAGTTAAATTTCTTCCACATGGCCAGGGCAGGGCTGTGTTTTGGATTTGTGTTGAACACAGGGTTGATAATCACAGAGTCACAGAATATACTGAGTTGGAAGGGACCCCCAAGGATCATCCAGTCCAACCTTTTGCTCATTGTGATGGTTCGGACTTGGCTCTGTCAAATGCCTGAAGTCACAGTAATAACCCCTTCTCCTTCCTTTCTTTTCTTAGGGCAAAAGAAAAAAAAAAAAAAAACTATAAAAATTGAAGAACCTGAAATCAAGTTCGTTATATGAAAATATATATTTTACCTATATTAGAGTTTTATAAAATTAAAATGCTGTGTTCACAGTGAAGGGAATCTAAACGCTTCCCAAAAAGAAAGGGAAAGGGGAAAAAGGGACAAAAAGAGACAAAAACAGGATATACAGATATACACAACCAAACCCAAGAACTAGCAAAATAATTAGCAAACCAAGTCTCATCCCATCCCTCAGAAAAGCAAGATTGGCAGACACGGCCAGCACTGTCCAATCTCCCACGTGGCAGACCAGTAATCGCTGAAAGCCCAGCCTCCAGATAAGCGAGACCAACGCAGTGACCACTGCTCCTGAACCTCACGGGAAAAGAAGAGAATAAAGGTCTCTGCCTGGGGAGCCTCTTCAGTGCCCAACCACTCTCTGGGGGAGGAACCTTTTTCCAAGATCCAGCCTAACCCTGCCCTGACACAACTCCAGGCCATTCCCTCAGTCTTGTCCCTGGTCCCCCCAGAGCAGAGCTCAGGGCCTGCCCCTCCTCTGCCCCTGCCCAGGAAGTTGTAACTGCAGTGAGGTCTCCCCTCAGTCTCCTCTTCTCCAAGTGCCCTCAGTGTCCTCACACACCTTCCCCTCCAGGCCCTTCCCCATCCACGTGGCCTGCTTTGGACACTCTCCAATGGCTCAATCTCTCCCTTCCATTGTGTCCACCCAAACTTCCCCAATCTTGCAGCTGAGGCCGCCCCAGGGCAGAGCAGAGCGGGACAATCCCCTCCCTGATGCCCCCAGCACAGGCTTGGCCCTCCTGGCTGCCAGGGCACTGCTGACTCAGGGCCAACTGGCACCCACCAGCACCCCCAGGGCCCTTTCCCGGCACTGCTTCCCAGCCTCTCATTCCCAGTGTGTCCGTCCAGCCGGGGTTGCCCCATCCCAGGGCAGGATCCGGCCCTTCCCCCTTTTGAACATCCGTGGTTGGTGATTCACAGCCCTCGCATCTGTCCAGGTCTCTCTGCAGGGCCTTCCTGCCTTGCAGGGGCTCAGCAGCTCCTCCCACTTTTGGATCACCTGTAAATTTGCTCAGTGTCCTTTCCAGAGTTGAGTCCAAGTCATTGATGGAGATGTTGGAGAGCACAGGGCCCAAGATGGAGCCCTGTGAAACCCCAGCAGTGACAGGTCACAGTCTGATGTCACCCCTGTCACTGTTACAGGGTCCCTTTGGTTCCATGAGCCCCACATGTCATAATAGCCCCTTTGATTCCATGAGATTCCACAGAGTCCATGGGTTCCTTTGGTTCCATGAGGCCTTGGAGTGTCACAATGGCCTTTGAGTTTCAGGAGGTCCCGGAGTGTCACAGGGTTCCCGGGTTCCATGATATTTCTAGTGGAGCCTTGATTCCATAAGTTCTACAGTGTCCCAGGTTTACTTTTCTACCATGAAAAAAACCTCCTGAAACCATGGCTTTATATCTCTTTGTATTCTATTCCCTTTTTCATCATACAGTGTCCCACCAACCCCTTTACTCCTTTGTGCCACTTGAGACACTCCATAATCCTGCCCTATTTTGGCCATGCTGGTCAGGCTGGGAAGTAGAGCCAGCAGGATGGGGATCACTCCTCTCCACCCTCTTCCATCTCCCTGGAAGGCTCAGTACCCAAGAAAAAGCTGGGCAGGACCATGGGCTGTTTGCAGTGGCACAGAGGGCAGGGGAGAGCTCCACTCAATTCAGCCTGTGGGCTGCAGAGTTCTTCAGGAAACGCTCCTGGAAAGCCCAGCCCTGGCTCTGGTACAGCCCTCCCTGAGCTGTGCAGGCACAGTGGGAGTTCACTGAGGGCAAGAGGAGTCAATGGCCAGAGTCCTTTCTCTGTTCCTGCTGCGTCCTCTGGAGTTGCAGAGCTCCCCTTTATCAGTTCACAGGGACATTTAGTACTTTAGCTGTGGGTGTCTCCACCCTGGGCAGGATTCTGCTCCAGGG
>NW_026086765.1:0-12005 GCF_022539395.1 Myiozetetes cayanensis | reverse complement strand
AGGGAAACCCCAATCAACCAACCAAGTGAGAATAACGTTGACTCAGGCAGTTAAATTAGTAAGAACAGCTCTAAATCAGTGCAGAATATGGGGTGGTCCAGGGTTCTGCAGCTGGTGGCTGTAGGAAATCAATGTCACTCTGGTCTCCATAAGGCTCTCTTTATGCTCAGTAGCTGAGATATGAAAGGTATGTCATAAATTACAGATTTTAAGGTAAAAGCAGACCATCTGTCCCAAAGAACACGGTTTTCAATTTTTTTCCTTCTTAGAAACAACCATCAGAGAATGAAAACTTCATCCAGCTGGCCTTGCAGAGGAAGAGCATACACCCTCACCTTTTCACTGCACAGCCATGCTTAGAGACAGATTTTGGGCTGCCCAGAACAAGGTGAATTACTGTTCTCAGATACAACTTGCCCAGATATTTTTGTCCTGAAAATCCATCGCAGATGAAGCCTGCATGCTTTTCCAGTTACCATCAAAAACCTCGTGCACGTGGGGATAAAAAAGGTGATTATAAAAATATCCCAGTGCCCAGGGGAGCAGCTACTGCCTCGTCCTGTTGGTCCTCAGCCACGTTGCTCTGGGTGGCACATGAACAAAGGCCAGACCATGCTCTGGGCCCCAGGGAGCTTCTGGATTTATAAACCCCTGGGTGTGATCGAGGGGCCCGCTGGAGCCAGCACGTGCTGCACAACCCTGCAGAACCAAGCAGTTTATTTTAGGAGCCTGCCTACGGATTGAGGAGCTTACTTTTGGGCTCCTAACTGGAAAACATCCCAAGTCTGTAAAGAGATCAAGATGTTTCCCTTTTCCATCACAAGCACAGCTCCCCTGGACCATTAGAGGTGAATCCCTGTAAGAGCTGAAGTCGTGACACTGAGTCACATCCTTGGCTCTCTGGAGGTGTCCGGTTGCTCTCTCAGCTTGTTGACTCTGCTCCAGTCACTTGCCTTATTTCCTGGACTTATCTTCCCTACCAGATTTCCCCTCCTCTCTCTCCTCCTGTGGCTCATAAACACTTGAAATCTCCTGTAAACCCAATCTGGGCTCACAGCCTGTTGTGAGTACAAGCAGCAGCAGATAGCAGGAGATAGGGGCCAGGCCACATTGTCTTTTTCCAGCCTGCAGCGAGGTTCGCTTTTAAATCTGAAAATTGTTTGCTTAAGGAAAAGGAAATGTGCATGTGTGTGCTGGGGGGCAGCAAGAGAGGGGAGGAAAAAGAGGAAGGGAGCTGTTCAAGAGCCCAGATTGGGGCGTAGGAAAGGGAGGACTGATGGAGATGGATGAAGGAAGTTCAGTGAAGGTCCCAGTGCAACAGGCACTCGTAAACCCTGTGCTCCTGTTATCCTGCCCTGCTCCTAAACATCAGACCATTCCCAAAGGGGAGGAGGTGTTTCCGCAGCAGAGCCCTTGGAAGATCAACCATCTCCCTCCAGGCACTCCCAGGCCAGGTTTTACTGGAATTTTGCTGGAGTTTTGCTGGAGTTTTACTGGAATTTTGCTGCAGTGACACCCAGCTGCTCCAGCCATGGGGAAGGACTTCAGGCTGTGTCCACATGAGAGAAGTTCTGCTGAGCCACTGTGCTAATAGTGGGACTTCATCACTGAACTGGTGAAGAATGCCAGTGTGAACACACTTACAGCCAGTGCTTCGAAGTGGAATGGTGGGAAATCCCAATCCCTGCTGTCTGTCATCCTGTGTGCATGGAAAGTGCTGCATATTCCATGTCCCTGCAGAGCTGGGTGACATACTGTCACTTGTGCTCATCAGCTACAGCTCCCATCAGCAGAACAAAGTCATTTCACTTCCCAGATGAGGAGGAGGTCAGGACTAAGTGCAGGTTTGCTCAGCACAGCTCTGCTGGTGCCCGTGGAGCAGAGTGACTCCAGCTCTCTGCTGGCAGCTCTGCAGTGCTGGGGGTTACAGTGACCAACAAATGGGCTTCTCCAGGTGCAGCTGCCTTGGCCCTTGGTCCCTTCAGCTGTGCCACTGCAGGATGCAGCAGAGCTTCCAGGTTTGGGTCACAGCGGCGAAACATTCCTATGGGAAGAGAAATCTGCTCAGGAGAGCACATCCAGCAGCCCCAAAACGCTTCCCTGTGAACTCTGCAGAGTTTCCTTTTGATCTCTGAGGTACTGAGATATTTCAGCTTCCATGGATCAGATAATGACTTAGGGCCCGAGGCAGCCCAGGTCTGAAGGGAATGATAAAGGCAGTTTGTGATCCCTGCATGGGAAGTGCTATGTAAATTCATGAATTGATCTCCTGATGGTGCTGAAGTCAATAAAACCCCCCAGTGTCTCTGCTGGGTGCAAGATTCAGACCTTCTTCTGGGGTAAATTTGGAGACATGGCTATGTACTCCTTGAGAGGCTGGGATACAGCAGGGATGCAGCCAGCCCAGGGAAATCTGAGGGGCTGATCCTCCTCTCTGAGCACACTCGAGATCCAGGCAGCTCTCAGGTGCACGTGCAGCAAGAACACCCATTTTTACACAGCTGTCAGACCAGCTACCCTTCAAGAATAACCTTGGGGAACAAAGAGACTGGAAACAACCCCAAACAGGAGAAATTACCATTGAATTGTTTGGGTTGGAAGGAACCCTAAAGGTCACCCATTCCAACCTTCCCTGGACCAGGCTGCTCCAGGGCCTCACCCATTAGTAGGATTGAGAGAGTAAATTGGACTGGCCATCGGTGCCTTCTTTATCAGTGCACCAGGCACGCCTCATTTGGAAAACTCATTTCCTGGGATCAGAGAGGCTCTGGTGAAGCTCCAGGAGCTGAAAGAGGAATATGAGCTGCTAATTGAACTGGTGACCAAGTGGCAGAGACAAGTCTGTACCTACAGAAGGAAACCAGCTCCTGGTGGGCTGGCAGGACTCTCTGGCCCTGGGGAGTGGCTGGGAGAGTTAAGGACTGCTGTGCTTTGTCACATGCAATTTTCAGAGTTTAGTTCACAGGCCTGCCCTTCATTTTTTCTGTGTTTTGGTTCCCCATCTGCAGAGGAGAGATAATGGCAGGGCTGCATTACCCAAGTCAGTGTGAGATAACTCTGCCCAGACCCATGGCAACGAGGGCTGTGTAATGCTGGAGATAGCAGGGCATGCTGAGGGCACTGAGCTGCCTTGTGTCAAGCCTGGCTTTGGCTGGGAAAGGATGGAGCAACCCAGGAGAGCCTCCCTCCATCCATCCCTTTCCCAGGGAAACTGGGTGCAGGTCTCACACAGGAGGAGTGGCTGAGGTACCAGATGAGTTAATTTTAGGATGGAAGTGCAGCTCAATCCATGTGGATTCTTTGCTCTGTCACATCTTCTCCTCCCCACCCTGTCTCTGACCTCCCCCGGGACAATCCTTCATCTTGCTCCTGTTTACACATCCCCACTGAAGTAGGAGGGCAATGAAAACAGATGGCAGCTGCAAACTCCCAGCTCCTGTGGCCGAGCTGCCAAAAAACAGCCTCAAAAAACGTGGGGTGGAAATCTGAGGGGCTGCTAAAATACCAGCCCTGCCTGAGTCCCTAGCTGAAGGCAGGGAAGGTCTTTTTTGGGCTTTCCCTGGCCTGGACCCTGTGTGGTAGAGAGGTTTGAGCTCCTGTTCTCCATCCTGGCCCATTTCCTGGCTCCCTGTGACACTTTGATCCATAGTGCCCATCCACCCAGAACCACCCCGGGGAAATGGAGCTGAGCCAGCAGCACAGCCATTCATTCTCCCCTCAGGGGGAGGAAGAGAGGCCAGAGATAAGATCGATTCATTTGAGCCAGAGCCCATTTTTCACTGGCCAATTCCAAGAGTGATCCCTCCAGGAGCAGAAGGATGTGATCCCTCCAGGGGGATCAGGATGTGATCCCTCCAGGGGGATCAGGATGTGATCCCTCCAGGGGGATCAGGATGTGATCCCTCCAGGAGCAGCAGCACTGCCACTGTCCTCAGTAGAGTCAACACCAAGTGACGTGCAAGAAGATTCCTTGCCCTCAGAGCTGCCTTCCCTGCAGGATGCAAACACTTTCTGGGCTCCAGGACATTTAGCTCTGCCACAGACCCCAGGGATGACCCCATGCCTCAGTTTCCCCCTGCCTGTCCATCAAGACTTTTGAGACTCAAACCCATGGGTGTTTTCAGCCCTGGTGAGAGCTCCTCGTCTGGAGAGCTCTGGTGACAGTTCCTCTTCAGCTTGGCACAAGACAGGCTCTCTCCCACTTCCCATCCTATTATCCTCTTCATAAAAACCAACTTTAACAGGCCTGTTTTATAATGTTTGGGTTTTGTTTGCTACTGTAATTGTCAGCCAGCAGCCAGATGGCAAGGCAGCCCAGGCCAGCATTCCAAGGAGCTTTCCAAGTTCCTGGTGGAGACAATGACACAATTGAGGACAAATAAACAGAAACAGGAGCGGAATGTCAGCGAGGACAGAGCACCAGGACGTGGGAGCAGGACTGGCCAGCCCTGGACTGAGGATCAAAGAGGTGCCTGAACCACTGGAGGACTCAGCTCGTGGCTGCAGCCTTGCCCTGGTCCTCTCTGAAGATGCTTCAGGAGAGGGCACAAGGAGTGTCCTGGAGAAGGATGTAACAGCACTGCATGGCAACTGCTTTATTTTTATTATTCTTTCTCTATTACAGGATGTTCTGCAAAGGCATAAACTGGTTTTCCTGTGGGTTCATGTTCCTTGTGCCCCAGCTCACCCCATTCCTCCCTCTCTGTCCTCAGCTGCTGATTCCGTCAAACCCTGTACAGATTTAACAAGACTGGGATCCTCAACCTTTAGAGGCTGTTTGGAGCCAAGGAGGTGGAGAGGAGCGGGGAGTTAGAGCAGAGGGTTGAGTGTGGATGTGGCTCAAGCTTCCTGTCAGGAGCCCAGCTCACCCTCCTGCAGCCCCAAAATGCTCACAAATGCCTCTTGAATTCAGACTTTTCCCCGAGTGTTTTCAAATTTGAAATGTCCTGGTTTGGTAGCTGTCAAATGCTTGTATTTTTATTTCCATCCTCAGGGCCATTTGGTTAGAAATGTTTGATTCTATTTCAAACAGCACAAAAGCTCAGTATTTAGGTGTTTCAATTCTTTCAAAAATAAATATTCCTAATTTCATGACTCCTACCCCCTTTCTCTTTTTTAGCTGGAATAGTCAAAGCTTCAAAATCACTGATGAATGAGAAAGTGCATTTTTGCCCTGGTTGGTGGAGCTGAGTTTAATGGGACCACAATACAACCAGCTGTCAGGAAACTCTGCTTTCAGGTCTGAAAGCTAAAAGGTGATTACACTGCTACCATAAATACAATTATTTGCCAATTGTGGTTTGTTCCTAATGCATCTGCAGTATCAGAGGGCTTGGCAAGTGTTGGGCTGAAGGATGAGGGCAAAACAGAGTGTGTGGGAATCCTGCCTGGGATCTGTCTGCCTGGGAATTCTGGAGACAGCCCTGGTGTCACCCAGGGTGGAGATTTACCTTCCCCAGCACGAATTTTCTCATGGGCGGCCTGTGGGGATTGTCCCTCTCCATCCCCTGTGCAGATTAACGGGTCTGTGAAGGAAACCATCCCTCCTGCCTCCCACCTCTTTCCACTCCTCTCCAAAGCAACGCTCCAGAGTTTGCCCTGGAGGAAAATCAAACCCTCTGAAATTTACTGCAGTGGTTATGAAAACTTCCAGCTCTTTTGTCTCCTGAACACCTGAGGAAGGAGCCTTACCCTGGAAAACTCACCATCCCAAACCCTTCCTCCCCAGCACGGAGTGCTGGCTCTGAGCAGGTGGACACAGCACCAGGGAGTCGCTGGAGGAGGGAATTCTTCTTTGAAGTGGCTTCTGACACTAAAAACTCCCTTGTGCTGGGTGTTGTAATTGCTGGCCAACTCAGAGAGGGATATTTTTGGAGCCTGGGTGTCCCCATTCCCCATTCCAAGGACATCAGTCTTGTCTCAAGGCTCTTAGGTTTCCATTCCCAGGTGCTCTCCGTGGGTGATCCTGGGCAAGGTGCTGTGCCAGGAGCCACCCACAGAGTCACAGAACCACAGAACCACAGAACCAACCAGGCTGGAAAAGACCTCTGAGATCATCCAGTCCAACCCATGACCCAACCCCACCTTGTCACCCATCCCATGGCACTGATGCCACATCCAGTCTTACCTTAAACACCTCCAGGGATGGTGACTCCAACCCTCCCTGGGCAGCCCATCCCAATGGCTGAGCACTCTCTCTGGAAAGAATTTCTTCCTCATATCCAACCTAAAGCTCCCCTGGCACAGCTTCAGACTGAGCCCTCTTGTCCTGCTGCTGCTTCCTGGGAGAAGAGACCAAACCCCCACCTGGCTCCAACCTCCTGTCAGGAGTTGCAGAGAGTGCTGAGGTCTCCCCAGAAATCTATGGAGTCACTCTTGGGAGGTGGCACCCAAATCTCCATGGCTTTCACATCCTTGGGGGTGGGAATGCTTCTCCCTGGGAGCACCTGTGGGGTCACCACGCCATGAGGCTTTTGTGGACAGTCCCATCACCTCCCATCAGACACAGACTGCTCCCTGCAGGATCCATTCATGCTCCTTCTTTCCCTTTCTTTTCACAGTTATTTTTTGTTGTTGTTTTTGCTTTATTGGGCTGAGCAGATGTTCTAAACATCTGGCAGCAGCATGTTTGTTCTGCAGGCTCTTCTGTGTCGTGTTAGTGCCAAAGCAGCGGAGCAAGGGAGCAGGAACGGCCCTGTCACATCTTTTGCTGCACAATCCAGATGTTTTGGCATCTGGGCTGCTTTCTGCTGGTACCCAGTGGCACCCTGTGGCTGTCCTGCCACGGCCCCAGTTAAACTAGGCAGCTTCCAGTGTGTCCCAGAGCCAGGAGGCCTCATTTGGAGAAGTGGTGCAGAAGGAGGCGAATAATCAGCGGGGTTAAGTCTGGGGTTTGGCTTTGGTAGGCTCTGCTCCATGGCCTGGGGAAGGAGCCTCTCCAGCATGCTCCAAGTGCCACGTAGTAAAAGTCCTGGCTGCAAGTTTTCCCTGGAGAAAGGTGATGATGAAACACCACTTTATTTTGGAAGTGTAAAAGATTTCACGAGGCTCGCCTCGGCCGCAGAGCGGAAACATCGGTAGGAAACTACAAATCAATAGTTTATTTAAAGAAAAGAGACAACCCCATCTTTAACAAAAACAAATGAGGGCAAGAGGAAAACATTTGTTTTCCACTTTGGAGCTGAGAAGTCCATTTGTAACGTGTGTGTGTGGAAAAAAAACCCGTGCAGGGTTGTGGCCCAGCTTCGTCTTTTTTTGGGAGCATCCCCGTGTGTCGCAAGCCCAGGAGGCAGCTCTGCAGCTGTGCTTTGAACCACCGGCCTGCAGGGAGCAGGAAAGTCCTTCCTCCACAGCCCCACTCTCCCAGCTCTGGGAGCAGTGTCTGTCTCCCTAAATATCCCTGGATAAAGCCGTGGCTCACTGCTCCAGCAGCGAAGCAGGAGGTTCATCCAACATTTCCACAGAGAGCAGAGCTGCTGGAAGGCTGGGAAGTGTAAAAATCGTGTCAAGGCACAAAAGTCCTTGGCCCAAGCTTTGGGTTGTGAAAACTGAGGTTGCTCTGCTGACATCAGTACTGGTTTGCTGCAGTGAGGTGAGGAATTTCGGGATTGTAAAGGCATATTCCCAAGCCAAATTGTCCTCCCGTGCTGTGGTCGGAGCAGTAAAGCTCCAAACCAGCTGGCTGCTCTGTCTTCCCTCAAACCAAAGGGGATTTGTGTTTTTACCATATTGCCCATCAACTTCAATGACCTTCCTTATCCCTCTGTGTGGGAAAGAAGATCCCTGAAGTGAACCAGGAGGGGAAGAAATCCGTATTTATAGAGACAAGTGTGTTAATTCTCCCATCTCCCCATCTCCAGGGAATGGAGAGGAAGGGAGGGGATGAAATGGGACTGCTGGATCTTATTTTGGAGGGAGCTGTTGAGGGGTGCCCAGGGGGTGTCTTCCAGCTCATCAGCTACTGTGGATGGGGCTTTGAAGGAGTTGCAGAAGGATCATGGAGCCACTGAGGGTTTCAGGTGCCATGGCAGGTTGCTGCATCCCATCTCCCAGGTGGCTCAGCTCCCTGCAGAAGGGATGGATTGTTAGTGCCTGTCTGGGGGACCGGGATGTGTGGAGGATTAGAGGAATTACCAAAGGCTTTCAGGGCACTGCTGGTGCACTCGGGGTGGGGGGGTCAGAAGGTTATCAGCCTGATGGAGAAGCTTTATTTCTTGTATGTCTTTCCACAGGAGGAAGAAACCTCAACTAGGTTATAAAACCCCACCAACTGCTCCTTCTTGGTGGCACTGTAAGATTTAGGGGACATCCAGGAGTCTCATGGGCCTCAGGGCAGCGAGTCCTGAAGGAGGACCTGGGTCCTCAGAGTCGTTCTTCTCCTGCTGGGACCTGCCAGGGGCCTCAGGGGGGAGGGTGGTTGATCAGATGGGGCATGAACAGAGCTGAAAGAGGGCTGTGAGCTCCCCAGGGCTGCCAGGGGAACGGCCCTGCCAGCAGAGACAAGGGGGATGAGAAAATGCAGAACTGCTCCATTTTCCTCTCTCAGTTTGGGGAAGTGAGAGGGGAAAACTCCCTCTGCAAGTGCTGCAATGCTGCCAGAGAGAGTCAGCAGGAGCATCTGCACAGTCTTGGAGGAGGAGGATGTTTCCTTTGAGCTCGGAAGGAGGCAGCCCAGCCCAGCCCAGCCAGAGAAACCCATGGGCAGAGGGAACATCCTTCCATCAGTGAACACCTGGATGTGCCTCCAACAGGGGAGCCATGGGCTGATCACACAGTGCAGCCCCAAAGCTGGTCAGCCCACTGTCTGCAGCCCTGACAGCAACCATTTCCACCTCTCCATGAAGATGCTTTCCTCCACCTGCTCTCCATGAAGATGCTTTCCTCCTCCTCTCCATGAAGATGGTTTTCTCCACCTCTCATGATTCCCTCCACCTCCCCGTGAAGGTGTTTCCCCTCCACCTCCCATGAAGACACTTTTCTGCTCCTTCCCCACCATTGCCCCCCTGACAACGGAATCCCCGCGGGCAGAGAGGGCTCTGTGACACCGCAGGTCGGAGCTCCCTCCCCGGGCTCCCGGAACGCTCTGAAATGCTGGCACCTTGTGCAGCTCGGAAAAATCACATTTTTACACCCAGGCCGAACGCGCTGCTTTGAAAAGCCCCTCGTTGTTGTTGCAGATCCCGCCGGGTGGGGAGGAAATCCTGACACGCGGGGGCAGAAGTCGGGTCCGTTCGTCTGGGGGAAGGGGGATGTGGAAGTCCTGCTCCTCCCACCGCCCTATTTCTGCAGCAGCCCTGTCCCTCTCAGAGGATGTGGTTATCAAGCAAGGAACTCCCTAGATGGATTTGGATGCCATATTTTGCCCTGCCTGTGGCATCTGGGCTGGGGGCTCTGTCAATCAGCTGAGGAACTGAGACCACATGAGACGTTTCCCCTCATCCTGGAGACCTCTCCTGTTCTGATTTTGGAAGATCTAAGGAAAGCTGAGATTTGAGGGCAGCTCTGTCCCCACCAGCCAGTGCCAGACATATTGCAAGGGTTAAAAATATCTGTGGTTTTGGCTCAGATCTTGTCCAGCTCTTTTTGCCAGATGGATTATCCCAGCCAAGCTGGGAATTCTCATCCAGCAAAGGAAGGTTTGTTTAATCCATTGGAACAAGTGAGTTCCCACAGTTGCAGCTCCAGGTTGATTCCTACAGGTGCTCAGTGGGTGCCAAACCTTCTTCACCAAGAGCCTGGACAGCCCTCCCAGACATGCACAAGTTTTTATCTCAGTGCAGGAAGCTGTCAAGAGCAACTCCCATCCCTCCCTCCTGCTCCTACACCACTCCAGGTGTAGGATATTCCTCCAGCTCACCAGAGATGCCTGGCCTGGCCAGGGCAAGGCTCAGCCAGCTGGGCCATGGCCACAGCCTGTGTCATTCCAGAGCTCAGGGATGGGAACCCAAAACACCTGGAAAGGCTGCTGTAGACCCAGGAGTCCACATGTCCATCCTGATAACCCAGGGGGCTCTTCCCTGCTCCTCCATGCCTTGGCTTGGAGGCAGGAGGATGGGAAAGAGACTGGGAGACTGTGGAGACTGGGGGATCCATGGATCTCATGGAGACTGAGAGATCCATGGATGTCATGGAGATTGGGGGATCCATGGATATCATGGAGTTTGGAGGATCCATGGATGTCATGGAGTCTGGGAGCCATGGATGTCATGGAGACTGAGAGATCCATGGATGTCATGGAGACTGAGAGACCCATGGAGGTGTTTTCTGCAGAACATCTCCTCCTCTCACCACCCATGGAAGGACCAGGGTGGCCACACAGTCCCAGGGAGGATTCCTTGTGAAATGTGTGTGTTGGCAAAACTTGCTGGGCTGTTTCTGAGAAAAATAACCCACTTGTAATGAATGTGCTGAGACAGCGTTTTCACAGCCACCATGGGCTACAGAAGATGATGCTCACAGAGAAAAGACCAACTTAAGATTCATCAGCTGCAACAGTGGGAAAGAATAGACTCGATTTTGGGGCAAGATTCTTCTCCAGTGACTGCTTTGTGCTTTTGTTTTATGGGTGAGGCAGCCTGCGAGCCATTCTTTACCCTGAGAGAGGCTTCTGACATGTAAGCCCTGCTCTAAATAGCTTCCTCCTTTATTGGAAATAACCATTGGCACAAGCTGCCACGGGAAGTGATGGATTCTCCATCTCTTGAAGTCTTTAAATCAAGACCGGATGCCTTTTTGGAAGAGATGTGGAGCCAAGCAGAAATTATTGGGCTCGGAGTAGGAATAAGGGGATGGACTCATATGGCCTGTGTTAGACAGGAAGTCAGCCTGGATAATCTATGGCCCTTTCTGGCTTTAAGATCTCTGAAAGTTCAGATCTGCAGCCAAAGTGGGGGGCTCTCCCCGTGCCTGTAAAAGAGCAGCACCCCAGGGCACGGGAAAACCTCTGAGCTGCCTGGAGAGCTCCCAGTGCCCACGGATTTATTGGCACTGGTACCTGCAGTGAGGCCATTTCCCTGCAAATTGTCTCTCCTCTAGTCTTTAGGTGGGGAGAAGAGCTCAGAGGGCCAGACAGGGGTCTTGGGGGGCAGGCAGGACCCTGTAGGACGTGGGTTGCACCCCTATTGGGGTGCTGGAGGAGCAGGTGCCACACAGAGGTGCCAGCATGGAGAAATGCTCTGGCACGGCCAATTCATCCTGAGTTTGCCTGCCCAGCTCTAGTGCCATGGGATGGCCCTGTGGAGGGGGAAAGAGGGTCTGGGGAAGATTTGGGGGCACTGCCTGGAGTGTCAGCTTGTGTCAGGCTCAGCTCCTTCACACTCACTGCCAACATCCCCCACGGGTGACCTCTCCCGAGAGGACAATGAAACTGGAGCTGCTCTGTCTGCCGCAGTAGAAACCAAGCCCAAGGCTCCCTCCACGGGGAAAGGAGAGTAGATGGATCAGCTCAGAGTTCAGGATGAGTCCAGTGGATCCCAGCTTAGCCAGCGTCAGAGTTCAGGATGAGTCAGTGGATCCAGCTCTCCCTGTGCAGGTTGGCTGGTGCCGGTGATGCAGTCGGGTACATCATCGTGTTGTGAGGCTTTGAGCCCCCTCCTGTAGCTTTCCTTGCCCCACACCTGCCTCTTTGGTGGTTTGAGGTGGGAGCAGACAGGGCCTCTGCCAAGCTTGTTTCATTCTACCCCAACCCCCCAAATGTTCACAGCTTTCAGCTCCGGGGTTGGTTGGGCACTCAAACCCTGACTGCAAATGCATCTTCTCCACCATCAGTTCTGTGGCGTTTGGGGGGCTGGCTCTGTCTCCCCTCATCCCAGAACTCCTGATAACTCATCTCACAGTGATTGCAGCAGCGGGGAAAGCTGGTGCAAGCTCTGAGAAAGTGTTTCTGGCTCTTTTTCAGTGCTCAGGAGATGGATGTGGAAAACATGCCAGAAAAACCAGGAGGACTGAATCCACCGGGTGCAAAATTAAGCTGAAAAGCTCAGTCCAGATCTGTTAACAGTGGTTTC
>NW_026086764.1:0-12252 GCF_022539395.1 Myiozetetes cayanensis | reverse complement strand
GTGGGGATTGGGCAGAACTTTGGCAGGTTTGTTGTTCTGCTGGCAGCGTCTGGTTCATGAGTAGGGGAAGAGCTTTTTGGGCTGGGTAAGGATTAAAGCTTGGCTTTTCATACCAACAATGCAGGTTTGGGATTGGGGTGGGCAGTGGAGAACAAAGAAGAGCCTGGAGTTCTGGATTTGGGTTTTGCCTTTGAGGTCAGGTTGAGGTTGGGATAAGAGCAATGGAAGCCCTTTTAGAGAGACTTGGGGCTTGAGGTTAGAAATAGTGCAAAGGTTACCAGGATTGTTTGCACAGTCAGTGTTTCAGCACCATCAGAATTACCTGAAACTGTTTCTACCTTATCTAAATCTTTTCTTCTCTATTTACCAAGCCCCTCTTTCCTTGCCAAAATATGCAATCCTTTTTGTCACAGTTCCTCCTGATCTCCCCCAACACTTTCATCCCTCTGGGCTCAGCTTTGGGATGACCCTGTGCAACCTCATGGAATCAAGGGGCTATTGTGGCGCTGCAGGGCCTCATGGAAAGAAAGGAACACAGGGACACTGGGAAATCTTGTGGAACCAGGGCACCATTTCACATGTGGGGCCTTGTGGAACAAAAGGAACCCTGAAACCTTTTGGAACCTCATGGAACCAGAGAGCCCTTGTGTCACTGTGGTGCCTCCTGGAAACAAAGAAACCCTGGGACCTGATGGAACCTCATGAAATGAAGGGGCCACTGTGACACTGCAGGGTCTTTTTGGAGCCAAATGGACCTTGGGACACTGGGGAACCCCATGGAATCAAGGGGCCATTGTGACACCGAGGACAGCTCATGGACTCAAGGAGACCACTGTGACACTCCAGGGCATTCTGCAACCAAAGGAACCCAGGGACACTGAGCAGCCTCCTGGAATCAAGGGGCCTCTTTGACACTGCAGGGCCTCATGGAAACAAAACCAAATAAAGGATTGTTCAGATCCTGAGGGTGATTCAGAAGGGAGGCAGCAGTGATTTCTCCCTGCAGACCCACCACTCCAATGGTCTCTCCCTGCCCTGAAGGTTTCTGGCCATCAGGCTGTAGCTGAGGGGCTTGGGCAGGGCCATGAGCAGGGGGTAGAACAAGGGCTGTGTCCAACTCTGCCAGGAGGGCTGTGCTGGGCAAGGAGGAGGAGGCTGCAGCAAACAGTGGCACTGCTGAGGTGAGAGGAGCAGGGGGAGAGACCATGCTGGGCAGAAGCTGCCCCAGGATGGCAGCTCTGAAGCACTCCCAGCATGTGCCTGGGAACAGCAGGGGAAGAGTGGATTTCCAAATCAGACTGGGAATGCAGAGAGCAGGAGTGTCCTGGTGTCACTGCAGGAGAGTTCCAGCCCTGCAGCAAGGGCACAGAAGAAGTGACCCAGTCCATGCAGTGCCCTCCTAAGATCCCACAGCATCCTGTAGATGCTGTCAGGGAGGCCAGCTCTGCTTCACAAGTTCCCAGTGCCTGTCCCTGCCTGTGCTCAAAGGGTTTCCACCCCCAGGACTGTGCTCGGAGAGCACTCAGGCCTTCCAGCCAGAAAGGGGCTCAGGAGGACAGTGTGGAAGTGGAAAGAGCAGCTCTGCAAAGACCAAGCTCTGCTGCTCCCTGGCAGTGCTGCTGTGCTGGGATTCTTGTGCCCTTCCCCTTTGCAAATCCCCCCTGTCCTGCAGTGTGCTGTCCTTTAGGAACAGGTAAGAAGAAAAGTCTTGGTCAAAGAAGGCACTGCAGGGTCCTTTACTTTGTTTAAATACTCAGAGATCACAATTCAACATTTTTACAACTCTGGGTCCAATTCAATGGAAACTAAACTAGAAGGCAGATGCATAATAATATTTATTTGCACAGGAATTTATTGCAAGAACCCCATGACATCCACGAAAAACCTGAGCAGGAAGGCTGAACCATTTGGGATTCCCCTGCTGAATGCTACAAAGGAGAAAACAAGCATTTTATTGCTCCAGAAAAACGTCCAGTCATCATTTTCCTTATGGCATCCCTGAGCTCCTGGTTCCTCAGGCTGTAGATGAAGGGGTTCAGGGCTGGAGGCACCACCGAATACAAAACAGAGAGGGCCAGATCCAAGGATGGGGAGGAGATGGAAGGGGGCTTGAGGTAGGCAAAGAATGAGGTGATGATAACAAAAGAGACCAGGGCCAGGTGAGGGAGGCACCTGGAAAAGGCTTTGTGCCGTCCCTGATCAGAGGGGATCCTGAGCACAGCTCTGAAGATCTGCACATAGGAGAAAAATATGAAAATGAAACAACCAAACAATAAACTGGCACTAACCACAATGAGCCCAATTTCCCTGAGGTAGCCTGAGTGTGAGCAGGAGAGCTTGAGGATGTGTGGGACCTCACAGAAGAACTGGCCCAGGGCATTGCCCTGGCACAGGGGCAGGGAAAATGTATTGGCTGTGTGCAGCAGAGAATAGAGAAACCCAGAGGCCCAGGCAGCTGCTGCCATGTGGGCACAAGCTCTGCTGCCCAGGAGGGTCCCGTAGTGCAGGGGTTTGCAGATGGCAACGTAGCGGTCGTAGCACATGATGGTCAGGAGGAAATACTCTGTTGAGATAAAGGAGACAAAGAAAAAGGCCTGTGCAGCACATCCCTTATAGGAGATGGTTGTGGTGCCCCAGAGAGAGTTGTGCATGGCTTTGGGCACAGTGGTGCAGATGCAGCCCAGGTCTGTGAGGGAGAGGTGCAGCAGGAAGAAGTCCCTGGGGGTGTGCAGGTGCTGGTCGCAGGCTACGGCGCTGAGGATGAGGCTGTTGCCCAGGAGGGCAGCCAGGGAGATGCCCAAGAAGAGCCAGAAGTGCAGCAGTTGCAGATCCCGCCTGTCTGAAAATGCCAGGAGCAGGAACTGGGCCATGGAGCTGCTGTTGGGCATTGGCTGTTCCTTAGCACCGAGTGTGTTCAGAAAAGGAAAAGATAGGGATCAATTAAGAGAGACCCCTCTCAGCAGAGATATTCCATCTTTCATAGTAATCCCCCCAAATCAATTGTATTTCCCTAATTCTGACTCAGAGTGGTGTGAGCAGCAGGAGCTCTGCCCATGTGCTGCCAAGGGCTCAGCTTTGCTCTGCTGCAGTGGGGACATGGAGCTGGTTTGTGACAGCTCTCCTGATCACACGAGTCTCAGGTGTAACTCACCTTTAATGGAAAAGCTCCATCTCTGACCTCCCTGTTCAGCAGAGTGTGGAATGTGGAATAGAGGGTTCTAAAATCCTTAGAATAATTTTTCTCTGTTACATATATTCCACCATGGAATCTGCAGAATGTTCTTTTTAGGAGTAAAAATTCCCTTTTTAATGGCTGAAAATGTGAAGAGCCTTGAGAAAAGACAAGAGACAAAAGGGCTCAGCTCTCTGAAATTGAAAGAAGAGCCAGGAGAGATACAGAGTCCTTCACCCTGTTTCCCATCTGCCGTCCTCTTTCCTTTTTGCTGCATTCACTTTGTTTTTACACAAATAAATATTGAAAAACACACCCAGAAATACCTGTGCAGTGCTGAGAGCAGGACAATGTTCCTTCCAAGGGCACCTCTGTGCAGGGTCCCCTGTGCCAGCCCAGAGGTGCAGCTGTGCTGGACACAGCAGGACAGGAGCCCTCCCACACAGAAGCCAAGGGCTGGCACAGGACAGTGCCCACCCCCAGGGGAAGGCTTAGCACTGCCCAGGATCCTGGGCTCATTTCTGAGACCACCTGAAATATTCACCTCAGAGAGTAAAAGGGTTGGAATTTCAGTGCAGCCTCCTGAGCTGAGAGAACAATGTCTGTGCTCCAATGCCTAAGCAGGAAATACACAGCAGGACTAACTCCTTTCCTGGAGCCCCTGTATACTCTGAGCTGTGCCAAAAATTCTCCATGAAATATCCTGTAGTGGTGTGGAACTGTGAGCAGGTCTGAGCCTGCAACAGCGACACATGGAAAAGATCCTCCCTGCCCTGACAGGTTTGCTCCTTGGCCAGAGCCCTCCTGCCCCAGCCCTGGGAGCAGCTCCCCGGGCCGGCTGAGAGCTGCCCCTGGCAGGCAGCAGAGTCCCTGCCCAGCACAGCGCCCTGGGCTGCAGGACCCTGCTCTGCCCCACAGCCCTGGGCACCCCTGGCTGCACCCCCAGCTTCACAGCTCTTCCCAAGTACCCCAAAACAGCCCCCTCCTCACTCATCCCATCAGCTGGGGCTGGGCCAGCTTGAGCAGATGCCTCCAGGAGCTGCCCCTGCACTGCCCTGCAGCCACAGACTCACCGTGTGCAGCCCTGCCAAGATTCCTCCTGCAGGGAGCTCTCAGCCCTCCTGCCAGTGCTGAGCCCCTTTCAGCTCTGCCTGTGCCCTGCTGGTGTCCCTGAGCTGCCCTGGCAGAGCCCTCAGCCCTGCTGGGCTGTGCAGAGGAGCTGCTCCTGGGCAGAGCTGTCTCTTTGAAGCTCTTCTTGGTTGCCAGAAGCTCCCTGTGTGCCAGGAGCCCGGCCCAGCTCAGCAGCACAGCAACAGCCCCAGGCATTTCATCACCCTTGGGGGCTTTGGGGTTATTTACATGAGACTCAATCTCTGAGAACAAGTTCAAAAAACTTCTCAAGAAGTCCAAGTGAGACTGAAACACTAAAATTTCTTGTAGTTCTAATGAGTCTCACTGAGGGACACAACTGAGAACGTGTCCCCAGGTTCCAATTAGAGAAGAAAACTGCAGACAGCGATGACAAGGATGGACAAGCAAGGCAAAGGTGGCTCTGATGCTGAAGAAACATTGATTTGTTTCCTTAATCCAAAAGACCAAGGCCTGAACCCCAGTCCCTGGGAAGGCAGATCCTGTCCCTGCCTCCTTGGTCAGGGCTCTTCCTGGGGCACTGGGATGTGGGATGTGCAGTGCCAAGGGCAGGACCATGGGGTGGCACCTGCCAGGCTGATGAGCAGGGACAAGGAGGCCAGGAGGCCCCAGGGCTGCAAGGGCCACTTGTCTCCTCCTGGTCTCAGGGGCACAGCCAGCAGCCATGGCCAAAGGCCTGCAGAAGGTGGCTGTGTCAGGGCCTTTCAGCTTCTGCACAGGCCTCTCTGCTGTGCAGCCCAGGCTGTCCTAGGGTGTCCATACCCTGCCCCTTTCCCTGCAGGCTGTCGTCATCCCCCCGGCTGCCCCACCTGGCTGGCCCCTTCCTGCACTGACATCTCTGCGTCCTCCCTGGCTCTTCCTGCACACACCAAGCCTTGGGCTCATCCAGACTCCTCCTGGCTCATGTGTTGCACCATAGCACTGCCCTTGGAGTGAAATTCTTTTCTGCTCTTCCCAGCCTGGACATTCCCAGCTGCACTTGGCATTAGTTCTTTATTTCTCCTGTTGTTTTCTGCTACCATTAAAGCATCCTCCCTCTCTGAAGTGACTCTTCAAGCACTCCCGACGTTCTTCTCTGCTGTCCTCTGTCTGCACACCACTGAACACACAACTCCTTTGCCCCTGTAGAGTGGTCATATGTTTGAGACCTCCAAAGGCCTTCCTGAGAAATGTCTGAGCACTCTCCAAGGTGTCTGCAGATGAACACATGGTGCTCATAGTCTAAGACAGTCACAGGCATATGTTTTACCAAGGCCTGTAGTGGCAGAACACAGAGCAATGGCTTTAAACTGAAATAGGGGAGCTTTATATTGGATAAAATGAAGAAATACTTTCCAATGGGGATGACAAGAACTGCAGCAGAAGAGGATGTCCCATCCCTCGATTTGTCCAAGGTGAGGAACTTTGGGCAGCCTGAATTATTGAAGATGTCACTCTCCATGTCCAGGGGCTTGAACCACATGAGGTTTTATCTCCCTTCCAAGCCAAACTCAAAGAATTCAATATCCCAAACTGTTTCTCCAAAGAATTTGTATTGCTGAGACATGAATTGCCATGTTTTTTGGGGAAGCCATTGGAAAAAGGTAAAAAATCAATTCAAATAAAGTTGCAACATCTCTGTGTGAGAGTTTCACCAAATGGGTGAATGGCAGAGCCTGCCAGGATGACCTTGACAGTTGAAGATGGGGGATTGTGTTTGGGGTCTGAGCCTTATGATGGGCAACAAGAAATCACATTTGTGGACTGTGCAAGACCTGTCATGGTTTTTCTGGGGAAGAACCAAAGGAAGGGAAATGGTGGGATCACAGTGGTTTGTGAGGAACTGCTGTGAGAAAACAGAGAGAAATGGATGAAGAAGCTCAGAATGCCCAAATATGGAACAAAGTACTCTTCAAGAAGTCCTGGACATTTAGATCAGGGATGTAACTCAAACAAAGAGGATGTAAATAAGCTCTGTGTCCCCAGATAAGGTGAAGAACAAATATAACAGTTCTTGTTGGTGGACCAGGATGACGATGGGCCTGCTCAAGAACTGAGGGCAAGGCAACAGAGGAAGCCTGGAAGGACCAAAGAAGGACTTCCAGGGGGTGACTCTGTGAAGAAACTAATCAATATATATTAATCAAACCTGCACATCTAATAAATATGTAACCATTTTGTGCAATAAGACGCCCTGTCCATCTGTCATTTGACACCTTTGGTTAGAGGAGCTTCCCTGCCAACGTCCAGTGATGAATAAAGAACAATTCCTGCTTCTTAATACTTACAAATTGGGGTGGAGGGGTTTGTTTCTGCTGCCTTTTGGTATCAGGGCCATTGTGACACTTTGGAACCTCCTGGAATCCAAGGGCCATTGCCACAGGGCAAGGCCTTATGGAGCCAAAGGCCCTTGGACACTGGGGCAGCTCACAGAATCCAGGGGCCTTGATGACAATCCAGGGTGTCACAGAACCAAAGGAGTCCCGGGAAGGTGCTGAACCTCCTGGAATCAAGGGGGCATTGTGACACTGTGACATTGTGACATTGTGACACGTGGGGACAAAGGGGCCATTGTGACCCTGGGCAACCTCCCAGTACCAAGGGCCATTGTGACACTGCAGGGCCTCATGGATTCAGAGGAGTGCTGGGACACTCTGGACCTGATGGAATCACTGTGCATTTGGGACACCATAGAACCTCATGGAATCCTCAGGACCACTGAGACATATGGGAATCTTCTGGAATCAAGGGACCATGGTGACAGCACAGGGCTTATGGAGCATAAGGGACCACTGTGACACCGTGGAATCTCATGGAATAAAGGAACCTGTGACACACTGGATTATTGGGGTAATTCTTGTCTCAGAACAACTGCAGTGTGTGGGTGGGTGGGGAAAGGACAAGTGGAATTTACCAAAGAAGAGGTGGTGCCCTGTTTTATTGCCCAGCCCTTGGAGCCTCTTTGGGCAGCCCTGGAGCTGCTGTCAGTCCAAAGCAGCCCGGGAGCACTGCCCCATCCCACACCCTGAGCCCCTAACCCAGCCCCACACTGGCTCCAGCACACCAGCAGCTCTGCCCCTCACCCTCCTGCAGCCCCAGAGTGGCCAGTGGGCCACAAGTCCCCCCTGAGGGGTGGGCACAGGGGGCAGAGCAAATCAAAGGAGCCCCGTGCAGCCATCGCGTGGTCAGACCTTCCATCTGGGCACGGGGAAGCTGCACTGGCACCAAACTGTGGGTGGGAGCTGCACTTCTCTCTCTTCCCTTACTTCTTCTTATTCTCTCAATCTCTCATAATATTTTAGGAAACTCAAAACTGGATGGGTTGGGTTTTTGCTGACTTGTCTGGGTTGGCCTGTGCTCAGTCAGTGATTTGGGGAATGTTCTATTCTGGTGGAATGTTTTCCCTTCAACTTTTGCCAAGCTCCCTTCTTTTCTTATGTTTACCAGTAAAAGTGTGATATTTGACCTCCTGAGAGGTCAAAAGTGTGTTGCATCTTTTCCACTGTAGTCTCCCAAGGTACTTAAAGATCTGAAGTCCTTTTTCAAATATCTGGAGGGTGGATATTTTTGGTACCTGGTCTATTTTTTAAAGGAAAGTCCCTGTTGAGGAGCTCATACCTAAAACCTGGGGTCGTACAGTCACCATCCCTGGAAGTGTTCAGAAAACACTGAGTTGTGGCACTTGGGGACACGGTTCAGTGGTGAAGATGCCAGTGTTGGGTTAATGGTTGCACTCCATGATCTCAGAGGTCTTTTCCAATCTTAACAATTCTGTGATTCTGTGGTGACTCAACCACTTCCCTGGACATTCTGTTCCAACGCTTGATAACCCTCAGTCATTTTTTTGATGCTGCAGCCAAGGAAACTCAGGGAATGAAGGGGCCATTGTGACCCTGCAGGGCCTCAGGGAACCTTGTCTGTTGGAAAGCACAAAGGGATGTGTGGGGGTGTTTCACTGACAACCAGGAGAATTTTGGAGAGGGACCTTTACACACCCAGATCTTGATGTGTCCACACATCTCTACCTGGGTGTGAGTGTGAATTGACTGTGGTGTGAGTGTTGTTATTGTGAATCTATAAATCAGTCACTGTTGAAAATTGTAGCAAATGCTATTGAATCACTTGATAACAGTTTAATTGGTCAATGATTAGGTTCTATTAATTTTTTTTGCCTCCTTATTTTGTCCAAATCCTTTTTACCTTGACCCTCTTATATCCCAAGGCTCTGTGTAAATCACTCCCTTTCATCAAGAAAAAATACATTTTTGTAACGTCCACTTTAAGATTTTTCTACTTAGCAAGACTACAAAACAACTCCAATTAGCTGTTAGAAGAACTGAAGTCATGAAGACAATTAAAGGAAGGAAAATAATTTGTTTGTCTGTATCTTAATGAGCCCCACAGCATGTTTCGAGACAAGTCCATTGTCCTCAGCTACTGAGAGAAGATTGAAGAAGCTGCTCAAGAAGTCAGAAGCCAAACTCCCAGTCCCTTGAAGCATTGCTGGGCCCCACTGAGGGCAGGCACTGACAAAGCCTCCCCAGGGACTCCTTCGAGCAGATCCTTGCAGGCCAGGAGTGCAGGCAGACAAAGGAAAGTTGCTTGTGGTGGCCTGAGGGGCAGAGGCAGCTGCCAGAGCCAAGAGCACAAAGGCCTGGGTGCCTTTGGGCCTTGCAGCCCTGCCAGAGCCCTTGGCCATCTCTGCTGCAGGCTGTGCTCCCCTGGCCCTGCTGCTCCTCTGGCCTTGCAGGCTGCACACACCCCTCCTGCTTTCCCACCCCCCTCCCAGCAGCATTTCTGGGCCCTCCCTGATGGCTCTGCTGTCCCCCAGCTCTGGCTGCTGCCATGTGCACTTGGCCTTCTTGGCTTGGATGCTGAGCCCCTGTGCCCCAGGACATCCCTGACAGAGCCCAGGCCCTTCTGCTGGGGGTCCCTGCAGAGCTGAGCAGATCCAGGTCACCTCCCATTGCTCTGCCAACCCCTTGGGGCTGCTCTGGGCCCTGCACGTCCTTGCCCTGCTCCCAAGGGCTGTGGGGGTGCTTCATGGTCAGGGGTTGGGGATTGGGCAGAACTTTGGGAGGTTTGTTGTTCTGCTGGCAGTGTCTGGTTCACGATTAGTAGAAGAGCTTTTTGGGCTGGGTCAGGATTCAAGCTTGGCTTTTTGTACTGGTAATACAGGTTTGGAATTGGGGTGGGTATTTCAGGACAAATAAGAATCTGAAGTTCTGTGTTTGGGCTTTCTCTGGCTTGGACTTAGAGCAGTGGATTCCTGTCAATGGGAGGGGCAGCACTTTTGGGTAGTGTTGGGGCTTGAGGTTACAAAGAGGGTAAAAGTCCACCAGTAAAGTTTTCACAGTATGTGTTTCTGACTATGATGCTTCAGGAGAAAATTAGAAGTGATTTCATTCTAGAGGTCAGTGGTGAAGCAGCCCAGTCTGCTCTGGCCCCTCAGCAGTGCCCACCCCAGGGAGTTGCAGAGCTCTGGGCACTCCTCCAACAGCCCCAGCCCCCATGAAGGGCACAGCAGCTCCTGGGGCACAGAGAGGAGTCTCAGCATCCCCATCAGCTCAGGGGCTGGACACTCAGCATGGCAGCAGCAAATGGAGCTCAGGGCAACTGCAGCAGCCCTGGTGTCATCTGCAGGAGATGCCCAGCACAGCCTGACTGTGCCCCTCAGTGCCAGCCCCTCTGCCCAGCCCAGCACAGAGTCCTGGCCCAGGGACAGAGCAGCCTGTCCCCAGGGGGGCTGCAGAAAGAGCTTTCTCTGTGCCATGGATTCCTCTGTGCAGGCACAGAAATGCTGCCTTGCTCTTCTGCAGGGACATCCCTTTGCCCAGGGCAGTGTGTCCAGGCTGCCTTGGGCAGTTGCAGATCCCAGCCTGGGATCCCTGCAGGGCCCTGAGCTGTAGGGGCTGCTCTGCAGAAGGAGGGGCTGTGGCACCCTGGGTGACCCTGAACTGGCCATGCTGGTCAGGCTGGGAAGCAGAGCCAGCAGGATGGGGATCCCTCCTCTCCACCCTCTTCCATCATCCTGGAAGGCTCAGTAGCCAAGAACAAGGCTGGGCAGGACCATGGGCTGTTTGCAGTGGCACAGAGGGCAGGGCAGGGCTCCACTCCATCCAGCCTGGAGGCTGCAGAGTTCTTCAGGACACCCTCCTGGAAAGCCCAGCCCTGGCTCTGGTACAGCCCTCCCTGAGCTGGGCAGGAACAGAGGCAGTTTACTGTAAGTGGACTTGTTCTTCACACCAACCTCTTAAAAAGAACAGAGTCTTCAGGAAATCCCAAGGGAGTCCCCTTTCCTGATGGAAATGATGTTAAGGAGCCCAGCTCTGTGCCAGCAGTGCCAGGGCCTGTCCCTGCCCATGGTCCCAGCACTGACCCACAGCAGTGACTGAGCTGCCAGAGCACTCAGGCCTTGGGCAAGGAGCAGAAAGGAGAGGGAGGCAGTGGAAAAAGAGCATCTCTGAAAAGCCCAAGAGCTGCTGCTCCCTGGCCGTGCTCTTGTCCCAGGACTCTTTACCCCTTCTCCTCTGCACACAGGCACTGCCCTCCAGCTGCAGGGAAGTTCTTGGAGCAAGAATCTGGAAAAAGGATTCAAGTCCTTTATTATACTCAGAGATTGTGATTCCTCATGTACACAATACCAAAAGCAGGTTGTTTGACAAAGAAGTTGCGACAGGAATTTTATTTTGTTTACACAATTGTGGGTCAAAACAAAGAGGTAGAGAGCCAATTAGGTATGGGATGAAAAATAAATTTCTGTGTTAACAACATTAAAAGATAAAAAAATCACAGGAAAACTCCCCCACCAACACTCTCAAAAGCTTTAGAAGGCAGGCTGGGCCAGTGAAGGGTTGCAGAGTGGGTGTCCTGCAGAAGAAAAGAGGCAGGTTATTGCTCCTGAAAAGCATCCAGTCATCATTTTCCTTATGGCATGCCTGAGCTGCTGGTTCCTCAGGCTGTAGATGAGGAGGGTTCAGTGCTGGAGACGCCACTGAGTACAGAACTGACAGAGCCAGATCCAGGTACGGGGAGGAGATGGAGGGGGGCTTCAGGTAGGCAAATGTGCCAGTGCTGAGGAACAGGGAGACCACGGCCAGGTGAGGGAGACACGTGGAAAAGGCTTTGTGCCGTCCCTGTTTAGAGGGGATCCTCAGCACAGCCCTGAAGATCTGCACATAGGAGAAAACTATGAAAATGAAACAACCAAATGCTATACAGGCATTAACCCCAAGAAGGCCAATTTCCCTGAGGTAGCCTGAGTGTGAGCAGGAGAGCTTGAGGATGTGTGGGATTTCACAGAAGAACTGGCCCAGGGCATTGCCCTGGCACAGGAGCAGGGAAAATGTATTGGCTGTGTGCAGCAGAGAATAGAGAAACCCAGAGGCCCAGGCAGCTGCTGCCAGGTGGGCACAAGCTCTGCTGCCCAGGAGGGTCCCATAGTGCAGGGGTTTGCAGATGGCAACGTAGCGGTCGTAGCTCATGATGGTCAGGAGGGAAAACTCTGCTGCAATGAAGAAGAGAAAGAAAAAGAGCCTGTGCAGCACATCCTGTGTAGGAGATGGTTGTGGTGTCCCAGAGGGAGTTGTGCATGGCTTTGGGCACAGTGGTGCAGATGCAGCCCAGGTCTGTGAGGGAGAGGTGCAGCAGGAAGAAGTCCCTGGGGGTGTGCAGGTGCTGGTCGCAGGCTACGGCGCTGAGGATGAGGCCGTTGCCCAGGAGGGCAGCCAGGGAGATGCCCAGGAAGAGCCAGAAGTGCAGCAGCTGCAGCTCCCGCCTGTCTGAAAATGCCAGGAGCAGGAACTGGGCCATGGAGCTGCTGTTGGGCATTGGTTCTTCATTAGCACAAAGTCTGTTCAGAAAAAGAAAAGACGGGGAATAATTAAGAGAGACCCCTCTCAGCAGAGATATTCCATCTTTCATAGTAATCTCCCCCAAATCAATTGTATTTC
>NW_026086763.1:0-12230 GCF_022539395.1 Myiozetetes cayanensis | reverse complement strand
CGGGCTCTGAGGTGTGCATTTATGGTTTGACAGACTATTTACTTACTTAAACTTGTGACAAAAATGGAAATAGAAAACAAAAAATAGAAAATTTCTGAAAAATGTGACTTTGTACCATTCTAAATATTTAATTGTTATTATTTATCCAGAAATATTGGAAGGCCTCTATCCTTGAGACAGCAAGTGTCTTCTCAAACTCTTGGAGTCACTAGCAATATACAGTCTGTGTACAGGACAGATTCTATTTCTAATTAAAAGAAAATTACCAGTAACTTCAGTCTGGAAAGGACTCAGTAAGACTATCCCCTCCTCCCCAGCCCTGTTGCACCAGCTTCCTACAATACGTGGTCCATGTGATATGAGAGGACAGTGACCATGCACAGCCTCTCCATCACTTCACACCTGGACGTGGTTCTGCAGGTTACAATTATATTAAAATGACTGTACTTGATATTAGACTAGTATTTTCTGATTTGCATCAGCAATTTAATCTTCAGATCTTTTCTCCAATATAAGACAAGAAATGGATGACCCACGTATTTGATATGTCTCCTGTAGTTTGATGTGGCAGCTGAATATAGGACAAGTGACATGACAAATCCTGGTTTTATATACTGATAACTTTCAAAATATTAACTCCTTGATTGACATTTACTGAAATTTTTTTCCTTACTTTTGGGTTTTGAATTTTTTGCAATTTCTTTGAAACACAAACTCCTGATTTCCCAGTGACTGGGACAGGTACATTCCTCCCCATGCAGAACCATTTCAACTCCTACTATAAATGAAAATGGCTAATATTTGAAATTTAGTTTAGCTCAGACAAAAACTGAGCCAAATGCAAATGTAAAAGTCATGAAGTTTTCCTTTAACAGGCCTAATGAGGCTACTGCCAAAATTCTTGGATAATTTACAGAATCACAGAATTATTTAGTTTATACAAGATTTCTAAGATCATTGAGTCCAAAGTTTAAGGAAGACCCACCCCCATGTAGGTGGATTCACAGCCTGGAAATCACAGACCCTTTCAGTGTCTTCATCTGGTCTGGGATGAGCCTTTTTGCATCACTGTCATTTCTTCTCCTGCTCGGCCTTTGTTAGTAGGGCAATTTATAAATCAAGGCTCATGCTTACCTCATGCCAAATGGAAATTGGGGTTCATGTATTAATGTGAATTTAGCTGTAGTAGAGAAGGAAAGTAAAACCTGCCTTCTCATCCTCCCAAAGAACATTCTCCTCCAGGCAATGGAGCCAACCATCCTGCTTCGTCAGATGATTATAAAAGCTGCATGTTGCTGATTTGGTAGCTTATCCTACTTTCTCTGCTTCCTTTTGCTTCAGAGAAGGTTGGTGAACAGTTTGGTCTTTTGACTTGGGCTTATCTGAGAAGGTGGACATGTCCCAAAATGCTCATATTTTTTAATTGGGCAATATCTACCTATCTATCTGTGATCATATTCGAGTCCTCCAGGGCAAATTTCAGATTTATGTATTTTATTGCACTATCCTGAATGTTTCCTATCACTCTTTTCAGATACATAATAAACTGTTCTAAGTCAGGAATGAGCCTCCCTCATTCATTCGTACACTGTTGGTTTCATACAGGCAGCACCAGCTCTGTAGTTTTGTGAAATGGACTCATTTATCACTGAATGTGATGGTGATGATATTACCACCCTTGACTTATGTCAGATGCTTCACAGCTGTCTGATGAGATAGGTTTCTCATTCCTCTGGCAAGGCTTCATGAAAGGCACCATGCTAAAGATGAAAGGTCAATTTTATAAAATGGATGAAACCAATGAGTAGTACATTAACTAACTTTCTGGTAAATTGTACCATTACTTTTCAGTAAATAATGTCATGAATTACTTACCAAACAACATAAGTTCTGAGAAAAAGAAGATACTCATTAAGTGATAAAAATTAGGCAGCTTTACCCACTCAATTTAAGTTTTCTTTCCACTATGATCTAGTTCTTTAAATATTTACTAACAGATCATTTTAGCTAGGCTTACTCATGAAATCTGCATACAAGTTAGAGCTAAATTCAGTCTGCAGCAATAGCACTGTTTAAGCAGTGCTATTTCTAGATTTACAGGTAAATGAGATGGTACAAGGGATGGAACCCCTTCCAAGCAGTATGCACAAAAGACCTTGTGCATCCCCTCACACTCCAAACCCTCCTGAGAGTCATCCTCACTACTTGCATCACAGCCATTTTAAACAATCATTTAAATCTCTGGCTGCAAGTCAAAAGCACCTTCCCTGCTAGCAAATAAGCAGAGAAACTTTCTTTGCAGAGGTAGGAGGTTTTGTGTGGTTTTGTTTTGATGCCGAAATTTTGCCCCAAAAGGCACGGAGAAACTGCTTTAGAGACAAAGTTTGTTTCTTTAAAGCAGGAGGTATTTTATTGCAACGCGTTGGGAAGCTCTCCAGGTCACCCTGGGCAAAGAGCTTCGACGTGTACAATCAGCATAGCTCTTTTATACAGTTTTTGAGTATAGGATTACAACACAATCATACATATTCATTAAATTGCAACATCTAATTGTAATATTCATATGAAGGCGGAGTCTGGGCGGAGTCTTCAATTTGGGGAGATTTCACGGTGGGGGTTCCTGTTGCCTTCCTCTGGGCGGGGGTCGTGTGTGAGTCTTCCTCACTGTAAACTTCTGAACTTTCTTTCGATCTTCTCCTTTTAAGGCAGTTTTGGCAAACACAATAAGGTCAGGCTGACTTTTGGCTCATCCTACGATTTGCTGAGTTGCTATCTCTGTGAGGAATGCAGCTATCTCTCTAGGACTGCTCTAGGATTCGCTGAGTTGCTATGTCAAGGACTGCCTAGTTTCCTAATGTTAAGGTTTTGAAATTTCTCTTACAATTTTGTGTTAACCTTTTATGTTTCAAAGTTTTAAGTGAGTGGCTTCATTCCCCCCTTTTCTTATAACTTACGAATTCTTTCGTCAAGTTTTAATCTCTAAGGGACGTTGGTAAGATTGGATCATTGCCTAAAGTGTTTGGGTTTTTGTCATTAAGGATTTCAGTCTGCTCCATAGGTATATGTTTGTGAGTGTTAGTAAAAGTATAGCTATGGTTATGATTAGTATTGGGTGCACAAGGTAGTGGAATACTTGAGTTGCTGTTGGGGAATGCCCTGTAAAAATATCCCACTAATGGTAGTGCCGTGTCCATATTCACACAGGACTTTTACTCAGGGGCTTGGTACCCAAACAATTATCTGCAGATGCTGGTGTTTCGCTTGTTTCTTCCTCTTGCTTATTCTCCGGAGCTTTCTTGACTCGTGAGTAATGAATCCATGTAGGTCGCTCTTTGATCCGGACCGCGGTGAAGGTGGTCAGCAGAATTTGGAAAGGTCCTTCCCACTTTTCTTGTAGGGGTTTTCCTAAGAGATTCTTAACATATACCCAGTCACCGGGGTTGAACAGGTGTAATTTACAATCAGGCTGTTTGGGCTGATGTTCTATCACCACAGCTGTACTTTTATCAAAATGTTTCCCTATAGTGATTACATAATCATAAATGTACTGATTACCTATTTGGTCTATAGCATCTCCATTTACAATCTGCATAGCATAAGGTCTTCCATACAGTATTTCAAACGGACTCTAAAAATTATGTAACTGCCACTTGATTTGTAATGCCTTGCTTATTGCTCTTACTACTTTTGAGTAAGACCTTGGTTACTTCTCTTTCTTTATTTGCCCTACAAGGGAATGCTTCAGGCCACCCAGAAAATGTGTCAGTTAACACTAATAAATGTCGAAACCCCCCTTTTCTTGGGAGTTCTGAAAAATCAATTTGCCACACTTCACCTGGGAATTTACCTCGATTTATGGCTCCCTGATGTACCTTCGCTCCAGTATTTGGGTTATTCTTTAGACATCGCTCACATTGAGATGTGACGTATTTTACTGTAGTAAAGAGTTTTGGTCCTGCTATTCGGGTTTGTAAATATTGATAGAGTGGGTCTAAGGCCCAATGGGCTTTTTCATGTTCTATCTTTACAAACTGCCACATTAATTTTTCAGGTATTATTAGTTGACCTGTTTCTAACTGTCCCCACCCATTGTCTAACAATTTACCCTTGTTCTTTTTGATTCATCTTTGATCCGATTCTTGATAATTTGGTTGAAAATCTGTATCTAATTCTCCCGGTATTAAAGCTGTTATGTTTATTTCTTCAGTTTTTGCAGCAGCTAATTTGGCTTCTGCATCTGCCTTCCTATTCCCTATTTCTGGAACTGTGTTACCTTTCAGGTGTCCCTTACAATGCATTATGGCCACCTGCTCTGGGAGTTGGACCGCTTCTAACAACCTTAGAATTTCTTCTGCATGTTTGATTGTTTTCCCCTGGGCAGTTAATAGTCCCCTTTCTTTCCAAATTGCTCCGTGAGCATGTACGACAGAGAAAGCATATTTAGAATCAGTCCAAATGTTAATTCGCATACCTTCTGCTAATTCCAGGGCTCGGGTAAGAGCAATCAGTTCTGCCTTCTGGGCCGAAGTCCCTGCAGGTAGGGGATTTGATTCAATTACCTCTTCTGTTGTGGTCACTGCATAGCCTGCCATTCTTACTCCTTGCCTCACGAAGCTGCTGCCGTCCGAGAACCAGTTGTCCACATCTTCAAATGGTTCCTCCTTGAGGTCTGGACGACTGGAATAGACCGCCTCGATTGTTTCCAGGCAATCATGTTCGAGAGGTTCTGCCGGAATTCTTCCTTCTAGAAACGAAGCTGGGTTGACAATGTTAGTTACTTGAATGGTTACATCATCTGATTCAGCTAGGATGGCTTGATACTTTAGGAATCTTGAAGGCGATAACCAATGGTTACCCTTTTGTTCCAGCACTGCTGAGACAGTATGAGAGACCAACACAGTCATTTTCTGGCCCAGCGTAAGCTTTCTGGCCTCTTCTATGTTGATAATCACTGCTTTTAGGCACCCAGGCCAGCCTTTGCTTACTTCGTCCAATTGTTTGGAGAAATAAGCTACAGCTCTCTTATGTGGTCCCAACTGCTGTGCTAGAACTCCCAGAGCCATCCCCTGCCGCTCATGGGAGAATAACCAAAACGGCTTAGTTACATCTGGAAGACCCAAGGCTGGGGCTTTCATGAGTTCTTGTTTCAGTCTTTTAAAAGCTCCTTCTGCCTCGGGAGTCCAGGTTAAGGTACTCGTAGTCCCCTTTAGTAAGTCATATAGTGGTTTGGCAAGTATTCCATATTGATGAATCCATAATTGGCACCAACCTGTCATTCCCAGAAAGGCCCGCAGATCTCTTACCGTTTCTGGTCTGGGCATCTGACAGATGGCTTCTTTTCTTGCTGTGCCTAGAGATCGTTGTCCCCTGGAGATTTCATATCCCAGGTATATCACCTTTTCTTGTACCAGCTGTGCCTTTTGTAGAGAAACTCGATATCCACTTAAGCCCAAAAGTTTAGCAGGGAAATAGTCCATTCAATGCACTCCTCTTCTGTTTCAGTTGCTACTAATAAATCATCTACATATTGTAGAAGGGTACCATTTCCCAGTGGCCTTTCCCATTGTTCTAATTCTTTGGCCAATTGGTTTCCAAAAATCGTGGGACTATTTTTATATTCCTGCGGTAACACAGTCCAAGCTAGTTGAGTCTTTCTCCCTGTTTTAGCAGATTCCCATTCAAAAGCAAAAATTTTCTGGCTTGTCAGAGCTAAGGCTAGGCAAAAGAATGCATCTTTTAGGTCTAATACTGTGAACCATTTTAAATTTTCCCTCAATTTGGTTAGAAGAGTATAGGGATTTGCTACGACCGGGTGTAAAGTTTTTGTAATTTCGTTCACTGCCCTTAAATCTTGGACTAATCTATATGTCCCATTCGGTTTCTTAACAGGTAGGATTGGTGTATTAAAATCTGATTCACACTCTACCAATAATCCTAGTTCTAGAAATTTCTCTATTATTGGTTCAATTCCCCTTCTATCTTCCAACCTCAGCGGGTATTGTTTTCTTACTACCGGTTTTGTTCCTGGTATTAACTCAATAGGAGCTGCTCGTTTTGACCTTCCAGGTACATCAGTAGCCCATACTAGTGGGTATACTTCACTCATAATGCGTTCAATGCTATGATTTTCAGGTTTTGGTTCTATATAACTGATTGTTAAACTTAAAGCTGTTATTAGTTGTTCATCATTCACTTGAAATTCAAGTTTATCTTTATTGAATTTTATTACAGCCCCTAAATTCT
Source organism: Myiozetetes cayanensis (assembly GCF_022539395.1). Taxonomy (NCBI): domain Eukaryota; kingdom Metazoa; phylum Chordata; class Aves; order Passeriformes; family Tyrannidae; genus Myiozetetes; species Myiozetetes cayanensis. The sequence goes on along the minus strand of NW_026086763.1, from coordinate 5,987 downwards.
CCAATAGGTCTCTACCTAGTAGAGGCTTTGGAGAAATTGGTAAATACAAAAATTGATGAATTCCCATTTGTTTTCCAATTTTGTATTTAATAGGTTTTAGAAAGTAGGCTTTTTCTGGTTGGCCTGTCGCTCCCACGACCTGTACAAATTCATCACTTTTGGGTACCAATTCTTGATTCAAAACCGAAAACGTTGCTCCTGTATCTATTAAAAAGTTTAATTCCTTTTCACCTTCCCCTAGCTCCATTTTAACCAGTGGGTCTGCTAGGGAACGACTCACCGGTCCTCCTCATTCACTGTTCTGATGTACAATGATAGCGTTTGCAGGTCTCTCTTTTATCCTCTATCTGAATGACTATACTCAATTTCTGTGAGTTGTCTGCCTTTTTGTTTTGGCTAACTATATCATCATCATCATCACTGCATCTTAGCTCAGGGAAGCCACCCCCCTTTCTGGTGCTCCCTGATCCTGGCAGGCAGCCTGGTCCTGGCGAGGCCGCCTGGACTTGGCGGGCTGCCTGGACTTGGCGGGCTGCCTGATCTTCGTGAGGTGTTTTCATCTCTTGGCGTACTGCAATCTCCTCTCAGTTTAGGTGGGCTATTCTTTCTTTCCTGATTTTCTAGCCCCAAGCCCACCTAGTCTCCAAACTGAGAGGACTACTCTCTTCCCGGTAAGTTTCTGAGCCTTGTGGACTATTCAGCTTCTGTGATCCGCTTTCTCTCCCGTAACTCTCCGATCTTGCTGGGCTACTATCTTCCCAGCTGTTTTCTAATCTTTGGGGGCTGTAACCGTTCTTGGATCTGTCTTGTTCTAGTGACATATCTTCCCAACAGACTAGTGTCTCTTTCGCCTCCCCTTCGCTTGGGCGGAGGAACCCCATATCCTGGCGCGAACGGCTGATACTCCCATAAGCTTATTTCGCTCTCTTTTCCGCTATCCCTCCTCGTTAATTTAAGGCATTGCTGTCCAATACTACAGGCATCACAGCAACGCTCCTTAGGTTTTAAGTTTTTCTTATCTTTCTCTAAGGCCAGTACCAGGGGATCTTGGGGTGCTACATTCACCCCACACTCCTTCTACCACTCTGGTTTATTCCTCAAGGTGAAGAACATATCGCAGTACATTACTTCGTCCTATTTGCCTAGCCGACGGAGGAACAACATGAGTTGTAAAATTGTGTTGTAATTAATTGTTCCCTCCGGAGGCCATTTTTCATCATCATCCAACTTATATAGAGGCCACCCCTATGTACAGTATTTTAAAAGTGTCTTTTTACTTATGTTTCCCCCTGAAATTCCCCCTAATTCTTTCCAATGCTTCAAGACACACCCTAAGGGGGTCTTCATGTTTATATCTTTCCTCTGCTGGCCTCCCATTGCTGTTTTTCTAAATCTATCTCTTTGCTTTAACCAGATTTTTTTTTTTTTTTTTTTTTTCTTTTTTTTTTTTTTTTTTTTTGTCAATACTTCATACACACAGTTTCCAATCGCTTCGTCCGTCTCTGGCCTGGCTTCTCGCGAAGAACAGGAACCGCAGATTAGGACTCCGCACTCACTTCGTGCTTATTTGCACGTCTCACTCACACGCATTCACACCTGTACACTTTCAGATGAAACGTTCTTACCTTTTAGCTTTTTCTCTTTTTCTGTTTTTTTTTTTTTTTTTTTTTTTTTTTTTTTTCTCTTTTTCTTTTTTTTTTTTTTTTTCTTTTTTTTTTTTTTTCTTTCACATTCCAAAGCCCTTTCTCGAGAGCAGCTATTGGAACCGCTCCCAGAGATTGGCACCACTCCCAGAATTTATCAAACCCTTCCCAGACGTTTGGAAATAATCCCAGATTAGTTAAAACACTACAACAGACAAGCGATACGACAGACAAGCGATACAACAGACAAGTTTTGCCGGCAAACCTATCCGCTCCGGTGGGACTCTAACCCACGATTACCTGGAAGCCCACCCCGAGGCCGGGACTCTAACCCGATTTTTTTTGGGACTCTAACCCAAAATACCTGGGGGTGGCCAAATCCAGGCCGGGACTCTAACCCGTAGGGGATTATATGCTGGGGCGTCCCCTCAGCGTTCCCCTGGGGGTAACGTCTTACCCCCGTCTCAATAGAGCGCTTTCTATTCCGAAAACATATAAAGCAAAACACAATAACATATAAAGCAAAACACAATAACATATAAAGCAAAACACAATAACATATAAAGCAAAATACCTCTTAATTTAAAGCAGGAGTTCTTGTCCGCCGTCGCACGTAGGTCCGAGGGGTCTGAGGAGTCTCTACCGACAAAAATCCGCCGGCAGGGCCCAGAGAGTCCCTAGACCCCCAGGCCCCGGCTCAGGAGGACTAAAACCTCCTGCCTGGCTCGCCAAAAATGATGCCGAAATTTTGCCCCAAAAGGCACGGAGAAACTGCTTTAGAGACAAAGTTTGTTTCTTTAAAGCAGGAGGTATTTTATTGCAACGCGTTGGGAAGCTCTCCAGGTCACCCTGGGCAAAGAGCTTCGACGTGCACAATCAGCATAGCTCTTTTATACAGTTTTTGAGTATAGGATTACAACACAATCATACATATTCATTAAATTGCAACATCTAATTGTAATATTCATATGAAGGCGGAGTCTGGGCGGAGTCTTCAATTTGGGGAGATTTCACGGTGGGGGTTCCTGTTGCCTTCCTCTGGGCGGGGGTCGTGTGTGAGTCTTCCTCACTGTAAACTTCTGAACTTTCTTTCGATCTTCTCCTTTTAAGGCAGTTTTGGCAAACACAATAAGGTCAGGCTGACTTTTGGCTCATCCTACGATTTGCTGAGTTGCTATCTCTGTGAGGAATGCAGCTATCTCTCTAGGACTGCTCTAGGATTCGCTGAGTTGCTATGTCAAGGACTGCCTAGTTTCCTAATGTTAAGGTTTTGAAATTTCTCTTACAATTTTGTGTTAACCTTTTATGTTTCAAAGTTTTAAGTGAGTGGCTTCAGTTTCCAGGGGAAATTACCTTCTGGCATGGCTGCTAGCCAGTACAACAAGGGGAACAAGTCTCTTCTGCAGTGGAAAAGAATTATTAATAAGAGAAAATATTATTTCCGGCCTAAAATACTCAATTCTGTTATCTTTACAGAAGCAGTGAAGCCACAATCAGTGGGGAATCTTACATGAATAACAGGAGGAAATATAATCTAGTTACATAAGAAAACACATTTCAAGTAACCATCTTTCAAGTAACTCCTGAGCAGATCTTGAAAAATCCTGGAGAGCATTTGTGACTGTTGCTTGTGGTATGAACAGAAGAGGCTCTGCAAAGCACTTCTAGCAGGCATTGTGAGGATTATAAATGTAGCCTTTCCAAACTGAACTTCATAAGCTGAGAAAAGAATTACAACAAGTAGTTGCCAGTGACCTTGGAGAGACTCAGCTTAGTAACCCAACAAGGTCCCTTCCAGTTCTGTCACCACACTTAAAGCCACTTTGCTTAAGTGTGATTAGCTTCTTTATTTGCTTTCATAAAGACTTGTGCCAAAGGATTCTGTTTTCACAGATATGTGGGGAATGACTGCTGTGGATGTGAGCGTATGCACTCCTGCATGTGGGTACTCGCAGGGAGGGCTCTGTGTGCCAGGCTGTGCCCTCTCCCTTCTGAAGTTTTTAATCACACAGGCAGAGAGCAGAAGTGGGCAGTTGCATTTTATTTAGGAAGATGACAACTACCCTGGAAAGTAAAGCCATTCAGATGGTCACATATTCTATGTTCTGTAAATCCCAACTGCCATGAGAGATGGAAGGGGCAGTTCAGTATCATTAGGCTTGCATGGAGTTTATTCTCTCTGGTACACCCATGAACAAAGATTCTAGCAAAGCTGGTCACAGCTGTGCATGCAAACTGAGACACAGTAACATGAAAGCCTATGCCCAATCTCTTGCACACTCCACTCCTGGCTTAAGCTCCCACACTCGCTCAGCGCGCGCATAGTCTCAAGCTCTGCCAGGAGTGGTTTAGGTTAGATACTGGGAAGAAATTCTTTACAGAGAGGGCAATCAGGCATTGGAATTGGCTGCCCAGGGATGTGATGGATTCTCTGTCCCTGGAGGTATTTAGGAAGAGACTGGATGTGGCACTTAGTGCCATAGTCTAGTAACTGTGGTGGTAGTGGATCGAGGGTTGGACTTGATGATCTCAGAGGTCCTTTCCAACACATCTGATTCTATGATTCTATGAAGTCTTTGGCTGATGAACACCAGCCAGCTGTCAAAGTCTGCTGATGAGTAATCCCTGACAGAACAAAGGGTTCTGTTCCCTGGAGCAAATGTGGTGTGCTGGAGAGCCTGCTGAGACTCCCTCTCCCCCTATCAGATGGAGCTGCAAATCAGATGAAGATGTTAATCTGACAAACAAATATTTATACAGTATCATTGAGCGTTGCAGCCCAAGGTCACTGTGGAAAAAAACACACAGTAAATTTTTTATAAACATGTTTTTGCTTGTGTCTTCTCTCTTTAGAAATTACAGCACATTTACTCTCTGAATTATTTTCAAATAGGGCAAGGAATAAACCACAAAAACACACATTTTGCAAGTCTAATTCATCTCCAGTGTAACCAGGGGAAGTAGATTTGCAGATACATTTTCATCCACACTCATCTTCTTGAATATTTCCATCTTTTTCCATCTTGCCTAGATAACCAAACACAGATACCAGAAAGATTAATTTCTTCTTTCTGGCTGTAGTAGGGACCTCTGTTTATTATTTGCCTCAGAATATATAATAGGTTTTCTTCCCTATGTGTCTGTTTACTGCCTTATGCCTCGTCAAGACATATACCCTCAGTCAAAGCACAGAAGGTTTTACTGATGGGAGAACATTTAAAGCATCTCTTTTGAACCTTCTGGAGATCTATACCTGGAACCTCTCTTCCATTTTTCTTCCTGGCATCCACAGTGTGTGTGTTTGTGTGATTGCGGCTCAGTCCATTGCCCATACACCGTGCAGTGGCCATAAGTGGGGCAGGAGTTTCATCTAGCTCCTCAGCAAAAACCTTGCATTACCTACATACATTTGTCAACTGGCACCTGATTTGGACAAGAGGTGTGCGTGAAAGGTGGGCATGACACCAGGACAGGCCATATCTGGATTGGTGCTCACTGTGGCAAACTGTTCTAGTTTGTCAGTCATTCTGCAGAGACGTGCAACCTCAAGCCCCCTGAGGAAAACATGGGCACTGACTCTCACCCTGCAGAAAACAACTTGCAAGGTTGATAAATAGGTGAATTTGCAAAGTCAAGCTTAGCCAAGTAAATCTGACTTTTGTTATTTGTTCTATTCAGATGTTTTTTATGTACTAAATTCTCTACTTGACGTTTTCTCTCAATTACCCTAAATCGTTAAAATTATAAAGGAAAAGTCTCCACCAATCTGGAAACAATAAATCTTAATACTGGAACATTAATCGGGTTTCCAAACACCCTCCTAAATAGCACTTAGTTTGAGTTATGGATGCTAGCTGCAGCTGTGTTCAAATGAGAATGGCAAACATGGTTTCATCACACCAGGACATGACTGCAGCTTCACAGTTTTATCACTGAACTATGGGGTCATTTCTAACCTCCATGTTAGGAGAAATCCACCACTGTCATCCCTGTTTTGAGACACAGTGTGCAGCAGTGTTTGACATGAAAATAAGGCCTGGTTTTCTGGCTGTGGCCATTGTAAAACGTTTCCCATAGCCCAGACCTGATCTGCTTTGGTTTCCAGTCACATTCCCCCTGAAACACTGGAATTTCCTAGCCCCTCAGCCTAATACAATCAAACTGTCTCTGTTTGGGGGTGCAGCCAGTAAGCTTGTGAATCATTAGCTGTGCAGTAGGTCTGCAGTACCCTTGACCATGCAAAATGTGCTGCATACAGTAGAATGTAACATATTCAATTCAACATATGTCAGTGGAAATCAACAGACACATTTGAAGTTACTTCTGTTCTTTGATGTATCCTAA
>NW_026086762.1:0-12279 GCF_022539395.1 Myiozetetes cayanensis | reverse complement strand
AGTCCTGGAGGGGGATCCCGGTGGTTCCTGAGGGATCCCGGTGGTCCTGAGGGGATCCCCGGTGGGAGTCCCGGGAGGGGAGTCTGGGGGCTGGGTGGTCCTGAGGGATCCCCGGTGGGGTCCCGGGAGGGAGTTCGGGAGGGTGGGTAGGGGGCGGTTCCTGGTGATCCTGGTGGTCCTGATGATCCCGGTGGGAATCCTGGGGAGGGGAGTTCGGGGTGGGGGTGGTTCCTTGTGATCCCGGTGGTCCTGATGATCCGGGTGGTCCTGAGGATCCCCGGTGGGGAGTGGTGGTTTGAGGTGGGGGCGGTTCCTGGTGATCCCGGTGGTCCCGGTGGTCCTGAGGGGATCCCCGGTGGGGAGTGGTGGTTTGAGGTGGGGGCGGTTCCTGGTGATCCCGGTGGTCCTGGTGGTCCTGAGGGATCCCCGGTGGGATTCCCGGGAGGGGAGTTCGGAGGGGGGTAGTTCTTGGTGATCCTGGTGGTCCTGATGATCCCGGGTGGGAGTCCCGGGAGAGGGGAGTTCGGGGGATGGGGTAGGGGTGGGCGGTTCCTGGTGGTCCCGGTGGTCCTGATGATCCCGGTGGGAGTCCCGGGGAGTTCGGGGTGGGCGGTTCCTGGTGATCCTGGTGGTCCTGATGATCCCGGTGGGAATCCCGGGAGGGGAGTTCGGGGGCGGGGGGTCCTGGTGATCCCGGTGGTCCCGAGGGGATCCCCGGTGGGAGTGGTGGCTTGAGGTGGGGGCGGGGTGGTTCCTGGTGATCCTGGTGGTCCTGGTGGTCCCGGTGGGATTCCCGGGAGGGGAGTTCGGGGGGGTGGGGGTGGTTCCTGGTGATCCTGGTGGTCCTGATGATCCCGGTGGAGTCCCGGGAGGGGAGTTCGGGGGTGGGGGTGGGCGGTTCCTGGTGGTCCCGGTGGTCCTGAGGGGATCCTCGGTGGATTCCCGGGGAGTGGAGCTCGGGGGGGTAGGGGCGGTTCCTGGTGATCCCGGTGGTCCTGAGGGGATCCCCTGTGGAATCCCGGGGAGGGGAGTTCGAGGGGTAGGGGCGGTTCCCGATGATCCCGGTGGTCCTGATAGATCCCGGTGGGAGTCCCGGGAGGGGAGTTCGGGGGGTGGGGGGGCGGTTCCTGGTGATCCTGGTGGTCCGAGGGGATCCCGGTGGGAATCCCGGGAGGGGGAGTTCTGGGGGTGGGTAGGGGCGGTTCCTGGTGATCCTGGTGATCCCGGTGGTCCTGAGGGGATCCCCGGTGGGGAGTGGTGGTTTGAGGTGGGGGGGCGGTTCCTGGTGATCCCGGTGGTCCCGAGGTGGGAATCCCGGGAGGGGAGTTCGGGGGGTGGGTAGGAGCGGTTCCTGGTGATCCCGGTGGTCCCGAGGGGATTCCCGGTGGGATTCCCGGGGAGGGGAGTTCGGAGGGGGTTGGGGGGTGGTTCCTGGTGATCCCGGTGGTCCCGAGAGGATCCCCGGTGGGGAGTGGTGGTTTGAGGTGTGTGTTTGGGGGGTGGGTCAGCAGGGGGGTGGTCCGCCTCACTCCTCCGCATCCCCCAGGAGCCCCCGGGGGCCGGGGTGGTGCCGGTGGCCCCGTAGCCGGACGGGGGCCCCCCGGGCGGTCCCATCCCCGCTCCGCCTTCCTCGTACTCCCCCTCCTCATCATCCTCCTCATCGCCCGGTGCGAGGGGCTCGGCCTCCTCCCGGGGCTCCGCCCAGGGCTGCGGCTCCCCCGACGCGAAGACCCCGTAGAACGCGACCCCCGCGTAGTGCACGAGGGCGGCGATCAGGAACACCCACTGCCACTCCTCCCGCGTCTGCGGGCCAATCAGCGCCCGCCGCGCGCCGACCGCGGCCAATCGCGGCGCGCCGGGGGCGGGACAACGCCCGGGGGCGGGGTTAAGGGGAGAGGGGTGGGGTTAAAGATTTGAGGGGCGGGGTTAAGGGGGAGATGGGCGGGGTTAAGGAAGGGGCGGGGTTAAGGGAGTGAGGGGCGGGTTAAGGGAGCAAGGGGGCGGGGCCAGGGGTGGCGGTGAGTTACAGGGTCCTAGTGCGAGCCCCCAAACCCCCACCCCACCCCGTGTTCCCCTCGCCTCAAATTGGGGTCCCAGTGCCCCCCACCCCCGGGTCTCAGTGCCCTTCACACCCCACACTGTCCCCCCTGGCCCCACTGACTCCCTCCTGGGTCCCTGCATGCCCCAACCCCGGATCCCAGTGCCCATCACACCCCACACTGTGTCCCCCTGGCCCCTGCCCCACTGACTCCCTCCTGGATCCCAGTGCCCCCACTCCCAGGTCCCAGTGGGTCCCAGTGCCCATCAAACCCCACACCATCCCCTGGCCCCACTGACTCCCTCCTGGGTCCCAGTATCCCCCCCAAACCCGGATCCCAGTGCCCATCACACCCCACACCATCCCCTGGCCCCACTGACTCCCTCCTGGGTCCCTGCATGCCCCAAACCCGGGTCCCAGTGCCCATCACACCCCACAATGTCCACCCCACCCCAGCCCCACTGACTCCCTCCTGGGTCCCAGTATCCCCCAAACCCAGGTCCCAATGGGTCCCAATGGGTCCCAGTGCCCATCAAACCCCACAATGTCCCCCTCCCAGCCCCACTGACTCCCTCCTGGGTCCCAGTATCCCCCCAAAACCCGGATCCCAGTGCCCATCATACCCCACACCATCCCCTGGCCCCACTGACTCCCTCCTGGGTCCCTGCATGCCCCAAAACCCAGATCCCAGTACCCATCACACCCCACACCGTCCCCAGGCCCCACTGACTCCCTCCTGGGTCCCAGTGCCCATCAAACCCCACAATGTCCCCCCCCGGCCCCACTGACTCCCTCCTGGGTCCCAGTATCCCCCAAACCTGGATCCCAGTGCCCATCACACCCCACACTGTCCCCCCACCCTGGCCCCACTGACTCCCTCCTGGGTCCCAGTATCCCCCAAACCCAGGTCCCAGTGGGTCCCAGTGCCCATCACACCCCACACCATCCCCCTCAAACCCCTCCAGCTCCCATTGCTGCCCCCAGGTTCTTGGTGCCCTCCTGACCCCTGGGTCCTCCTTGCTGAAGCCCCCAGACCTTGTGGCGGGTGAGGGCCCCCACGATGAGGGGGCACACCATCCCCCTCAGACCCCCAGGTTCTTGGTACCCCCTGATCCCCCTTGCTGACCCCCCAGACCTTGTGGCGGGTGAGGGCCCCACGATGAGGGGGCACACCATCCCCTCAGACCCCCAGGTTCTTGGTGCCCCCTGACCTTGTGGCGGGTGAGGGCTCCCACGATGAGGGGGCACACCATCCCCTCAGACCCCCCAGGTTCTTGGTGCCCCTGACCTTGTGGCGGGTGAGGGCCCCCACGATGAGGGGGCACACCATCCCCTCAGACCCCCAGGTTCTTGGTACCCCCTGATCCCCCTTGCTGACCCCCCAGACCTTGTGGCGGGTGAGGGCCCCACGATGAGGGGCACACCATCCCCCTCAGACCCCCAGGTTCTTGGTGCCCCCTGACCCCCAGATCCCCCCTTGCTGACCCCCAGACCTTGTGGCGGGTGAGGGCCCCCACGATGAGGGCACACCATCCCCTCAGACCTCCCAGGTTCTTGGTGCCCCCTGACCTTGTGGCGGTGAGGGCCCCCACGATGAGGGCACACCATCCCCTCAGACCCCCAGGTTCTTGGTGCCCCTGACCTTGTGGCGGGTGAGGGCCCCCACGATGAGGGGGCACACCATCCCCCTCAGACCCCCCCAGGTTCTTGGTGCCCCCCTGACCTTGTGGCGGGTGAGGGCCCCCACGATGAGGGGCACACCATCCCGACAGGGTCCCCACGCCGTTGGAGAGCCCCATGAGGACGCTGGCGTAGCGGGGGGCGATGTCCAGGTGGTTCACGTTGAACCCTGAGGGGTCCGGGGTTGGGGTTGAGGGGGGTCAGGACTCACCCCCACGTGTGTGGCCCCCTCCCCTCGCCCCCGTGTGCCCCTCCCACGGCGCCCACCGGAGATGGCGAAGCCGCTGAAGCCCACGGCGAGCACCAGGAAGGAGATGGCGACGGCGCGGGAGTGCGAGTAGCCGACCACCAGCAGCAGCGTGGCCTCCATGCCAAACCCTGGGGGAGGGCGGGGAGGGGTCGCCCCAGACACCCCCTCGGCCCCTGGGACCCCCGAGAGCTCCTGGGGTGTCCCCTCTTCCCACCCCAAACCCGGGGCCTTCCCCCCCACTCACTGTCCCCCTTTTTGTCCCCTCAAATCGCTCTCCCCCGTCCCCTTTGGGTCCTTCTTGTGTGCCCCCCATCACCCCCTCCTGTCCCCCCATCACCCCCTCCCTGTCCCCCTCCTGGTATCCCCCTCCCTGCATCCCCCTCCCTGTCCCCCCAGGTCGCCCTCCCTGCCCCCATATCCCCCTCCCTGTCCCCCAGGTCGCCCTCCCTGCCCCCATATCCCTCTCCCTGACCCCCCACCTCACCTGTCCCCCTTCCTCACCTCCCAAACCCCCAGTTCTGTCCCACCCCCTCACCGCCGCAGTTCATCATCTTCCTGACGTTGGTGGTCGACATGAGCCCCGGGGCGCAGGAAGTCGGCGATTTGGCCGCCGATGGGCACCACGATCGTCATCACCAGGTGGGGCAGCTGACAGCAGCCCCACCTGCCCCGGGGGCCGTCAGTGGGGGTCCTGCCCCGGGGAAGGGTTTTGGGAGGTTTTGGGGTTTTGGGGTCCAACCTTGCTGATCTCGAAGCCAAAGACCTCCTCGAAGTAGGCGGGCTGGCTGATGAGCAGCAGGTAGAAGGTCCAGCTGCGGCAGAAGTTGGCCACGATGATGGCGTAGACGGGCATGGAGGTGAAGAACTGGCGCCAGGGGTGGCCATCTGGGCAAAGGGGTGGGGGACAGGACTGTGACCTCCTGACCCCAGAGCTGCCCCGACAGGAACCCCCAAAACTCCTGACCCCAACAGGACCCGGACCCCAAAACCTCCTGACCCAAACAGGACCCCGAATCCCCCCAACCTCCTGACCCCACAATGACCCCAACAGGCCCCAGACCCCCACAACCTCCTGACCCCAACAGGACCCCGGACCCCAAAACCTCCTGAGCCCCAAAAGACCCCAACAGGACCCCGGACACTCCCAACCTCCTGACCCCAACAATCTCCCAACCCCCCCAGCCTTCTGACCCCACAACAACCCTGGACCCCAAAACCTCCTGACCCCAACAGGACCCTGGACCCCAAACCTCCTGACCCCACAACAACCCTGGACCCCCCCAACCTCCTGACCCAACAACGACCCAGACCCCCCCAACCTCCTGACCCCAACAGGCCCTGGACCCCAAAACCTCCTGACCCCAACAGGACCCAGAACCCCCCAACCTCCTGACCCCACAGGCCCTGGACCCCAAAACGTCCTGACCCCACAACAACCCCAGATCCCCCCAACCTCCTGACCCCAACAGGCCCCGGACCCCCCCAACCTCCTGACCCCAACAGGCCCCAGAGCCCCCCCCAACCTCCTGACCCCACAACAGGATCCCAAAGGGGCCTCCTGAGCCCAAAAAGACCCCAACAAGACCCCAAACGGGACCATCCCCCCCACCGTGACCTCCTGCCCCCACAATTACCCCAACACGCCCACCAGCAGCGGGTTGGTGCCCCCTGACCCCCAGTGCCCCCCCAGTGCCCCCAGTGCCCACCAGCAGCGGGTTGGTGCCCCCAGTGCCCTCCCAGTGCCCCCACAGTGCCCACCAGCAGCGGGTTGGTGCCCCTGACTCCCCCAGTGCCCCCAGTGCCCTACCAGCAGGGATTGGTGCCCCCAGTGCCCCCCCAGTGCCCCCCCAGTGCCCACCAGCAGCGGGTTGGTGCCCCTGACCCCCCCAGTGCCCCCAGTGCCCCCAGTGCCCCCCAGTGCCCACCAGCAGCGGGTTGGTGCCCACGCTCTCCCCGATGCTCTCCTCGATGTACTTGCGCTCCTCGGGGGTGATGGTGGGGTGCTGGGCGGGCTCTCGTAGGACACCAGCACCCAAAACATGTACCAGCACACCCCAAAACTGCCTGGGGGAGCAGGGGAGGGGGTGCTGGGGTTGGGGGTGCTCACAGGCAGGACACCAGCACCCAAAACATGGACCAGCACACCCCAAAACTGCCTGGGGGAGCACAGGGGGCTCAGGGCAGGGGTGCTGGGGTTGGGGGTGCTCACAGGGTAGGACACCAGCACCCAAAACATGAACCAGCACACCCCAAAACTGCCTGGGGGAGCACAGGGGGTCAGGGCAGGGGTGCTGGGGCTGGGGTGCTCACAGGGTAGGACACCAGCACCCAAAACATGGACCAGCACACCCCAAAGCTGCCTGGGGAGCAGGGGGTGGGGGTCAGGGCAGGGGTGCTCACAGTGTAGGACACCAGCACCCAAAACATGGACCAGCACACCCCAAAACTGCCTGGGGGAGGGTGGGGAGGGGTGCTGGGCTGGGGTGCTCACAGGGTAGGACATCAGTACCCAAAACATGAACCAGCACACCCCAAAGCTGCCTGGGGAGCACAGGGGGGTCAGGGGGTCAGGGCAGGGGTGCTGGGGTGGGGGTGCTCACAGGGTAGGACACCAGCACCCAAAACATGGACCAGCACACCCCAAAGCTGCCTGGGGGAGCACAGAGGGGGTCAGGGGTGCTGGGGTTGGGGGTGCTCACAGGGTAGGACACCAGCACCCAAAACATGAACCAGCACACCCCAAAACTGCCTGGGGAGCACAGGGGGTTGGGGAAGGGTGCTGGGGTTGGGGGTGCTCACAGGGTAGGACACCAGCACCCAAAACATGGACCAGCACACCCCAAAACTGCCTGGGGAGCACAGGGGGTTGGGGAAGGGGTCAGGGGTGCTAGGGTTGGGGGTGCTCACAGGGTAGGACACCAGCACCCAAAACATGGACCAGCACACCCCAAAATTACCCTGGGGAGCACAGGGTGGGCTGGGAGGGGTGCTGGGGCTGGGGGTGCTCACAGGGTAGGACACCAGCACCCAAAACATGGACCAGCACACCCCAAAACTGCCTGGGGGAGCACAGGGGGTCAGGGAGGGGGTGCTGGGGCTGGGGGTGCCTCACAGGGTAGGACACCAGCACCCAAAACATGGACCAGCACACCCCAAAGCTGCCTGGGGAGCACAGGGGGTCAGGGGGTCAGGGCAGGGGTGCTGGGGCTGGGGGTGCTCCCAGGGTAGGACAGCAGCACCCAAAACATGTACCAGCACACCCCAAAACTGCCTGGGGAGCAGGGGAGGGTGGGGAGGGGGTGCTGGGGTTGGGGTGCTCACAGGGTAGGACACCAGCACCCAAAACATGGACCAGCACACCCCAAAGCTGCCTGGGGGAGGGTGGGGAGGGGGTGCTGGGGTTGGGGTGCTCCCAGGGTAGGACACCAGCACCCAAAACATGGACCAGCACACCCCAAAACTGCCTGGGGGAGGGTGGGGAGGGGTCAGGTCAGGGGTGCTGGGGTGGGGTGCTCACAGGGCACCAGCACACCCCAAAATCACCCTGGGGGAAGGAGGGCATGGGGTGGGGATGGGGGTTTGGGGAGGGGGTCCCGGAGGTCGGGGTCTCACCATAGACGTAGAAGACGGAGCTCCAGCCCGTGTACTGCACCAGCACCCCGGCCAGGGGCATGGCCACCACTGCCCCTGCGTAGGACCCTGCGCCAGGGGGGGGTCATCAGGGCTGGCAGCCCCCCCAGAGACCCCCTCAAACCACACCCGAGCCCCCCAGGGAACCCCAATCCTGTGAGACCCCTGGGGTGGGGGTGTGTGGAGGGGGGGTGGTCCCTCCCTGCAGCCCCTCCATCCCCCTCCCCAGCCCAGGGTGATCCTCCCCCGCCCTGCAGCGTCCTGTCCCGGCTTTGGGGGGGTCCCTGTGCCTCCCCCTCCCCAAATTTCCTCCCCCCATACCGCAGAAGGCCGTGGTCGCCAGGCGGCTCCGCTCCAGGGGAGGGGCCCATTTGCTCCAGATGCCGTGGCAGGCCGGGTACGCCACGCCCTGGGAGGGGGAGGGCGTGGGGAGGGGGTCAGGGAGGGCCACGCCCACCTCGGGGAACCTGCCACGCCCTGCCACGCCCTGCCCCGCCCTAGACAGGACCACCAATGGGAGCTCAGCACCACCCTCAGCCCCCCCAGCAACATCAGCCAATGGGAGCACAGCAGTGGCCACGCCCTGCCCAGTCAGCCAATGGGAGCACAGCAGTGGCCACACCCTGCCCAATTAGCCAATGGGAGCACAGTAGTGGCACCACTTTGCTCTATCAGCCAATGAGAGCACAGCAGTGGCCACGCCCTGCCCTATCAGCCAATAAGAGCATAGTACTGGCACCACCTTGCTCTTTCAGCCAATGAAAGCACAGCAGTGGCCACGCCCTGCCCTGTCAGCCAATGGGAGCACAGCAGTGGCCACGCCCTGTCCAATCAGCCAATGGGAGCATAGTAGTGCCACGCCCTGGTCTATCAGCCAATGGGAACACAGCAGTGCCCACGCCCTGCCCAATCAGCCAATGAGAGAACAGTAATGGCACCACCTTGCTCTTTCAGCCAATGAAAGCACAGCAGTGGCCACGCCCTGCCCTGTCACCCAATGGGAGCACAGTAGTGCCACACCCTGCCCTATCAGCCAATGGCAGTGCAGCAGTGCCCCCAACCCCGCTCCACTAGCCAATCAACACCGGTTCCACCCCCTCAACCAATCAGCGCTGTCCCCCACCCGCGTAATTAACCAACCAACCAGAATCAGCCCCACCCACCCCCACCAGCCAATCAGCATTGGCCCCACCCCCGAATTCATTACCCACCTCCAGCCACGCCCCCTCGTTACCTCCACGAGCCCCTGCATGACCCTGACGGCGATGACGCAGCCGACGTGCGTGCGGGCGGCCGAGGGGATCAGCATGTTCAGCACCGACGTGGACACGATGGCCAGGCCGAACACCCTGGGGTAGGGGGGGGTGAGGGGGACCCCCTGACACCCCCTCCCCACCACCCCCCTGCTGGCCCCATCCCCCGGACCTGTTGGCGGCGAATTTCTGGGCGATGAAGCCCCCGGGATCTGGGTGACGATGTAGCCCCAGAAGAAGGAGCCGTGGATCATCCCCACCGTCTCGGGGTCCCAGTTGAACTGGGCGCGCT
This sequence comes from Myiozetetes cayanensis, assembly GCF_022539395.1. Classification (NCBI taxonomy): domain Eukaryota; kingdom Metazoa; phylum Chordata; class Aves; order Passeriformes; family Tyrannidae; genus Myiozetetes; species Myiozetetes cayanensis. The sequence continues at coordinate 3,136 of NW_026086762.1, read as the reverse complement.
GGTGGAGGGGAGGAGGGGGGGGTCAGGAGCACTTGGAGAGGGCCTTGGACCTGCCCCTGTGCCCAGGGGACCCCCGAGTCCTTCAGGCATCGCCCCCTCCCTGTTAAACCCCCAGCCCTCCTGCCCCTCCTGGGTCCCTGTGCCTGCTCAGAGCTGTCTGTGGGACCCCTGACCCCACACCTGTCCGTGACCCTGCTGACCTCATACCTGCCTGGGGGCTTCACTGACCCCATCCCTGCCTGGGGGCTTCATTGACCCCATCCCTGTCTGTGGGCCCCCTGACCCCACACCTGTCCATGACCCTGCTGACCTCATCCCTGCCTGGGGGCTTCACTGACCCCATCCCTGCCTGGGGGCCCTGTTGACCCCGTTGACCCCATACCTGCCTGGGCACCCCACTGACCCCACACCTGCCCACGACCCCATTGACTCCCTCCCTGCCCACGACCCCGTTGACCCCATCCCTGCCTGGGGGCTCTGCTGATCTTATTGACCCCATACCTGCCCAGGGGCCCATTGACCCCATACCTGTCCCCGACCCTGCTGACCCCATCCCTGTCTGGGGGCTTCACTGACCCCATCCCTGCCTGGGGGCTTCACTGACCTCATCCCTGCCTGGGGTCCTCATTGACCCCATCCCTGCCTGGGGGCCCTGCTGATCTCATTGACCCCACACCTGTCCACGACCCTGCTGACCTCATACCTGCCTGGGGGCTTCATTGACCCCATCCCTGCCTGGGGACCTCATTGACTCCATCCCTGCCTGGGGACCTCATTGACCCCATACCTGCCCATGACCCCATACCTGACCACGACCCCATTGCCCCCCTCCCTGCCCACGACCCCATTGACCCCATACCTGCCCGGGGGCCCCATTGACCCCATACCTGCCCATGACCCCATCCCTGCCCACGACCCCACTGACCCCCTCCCTGCCCACGACCCCACTGGACCCCTCCCTGCCCCCGACCCTGCTGGACCCCATACCTGCCCATGACCCCATTGACCCCTCCCTGCCCACGACCCCATTGACCCCCTCCCTGCCCCTGACCCCCTCCCTGCCCCTGACCCCATACCTGCCCAGGGGCCCCGTTGACCCCATACCTGCCCCTGACCCCGTACCTGCCCACGACCCCGTTGACCCCCCCCCTGCCCATGACCCCCTCCCTGCCCATGACCCCATACCTGCCCCATGACCCCATACCTGCCCCTGACCCCATACCTGGCCGGGGGCCCCGTTGACCATGCTGACCACAGCCCCATTGACCCCATACCTGCCCATGACCCTGCTGACCCCGTACCTGGCCGGGGGCCCCGTTGACCATGCTGACCACGGCCCCATTGACCCCACACCTGCCCATGACCCCATTGACCCCATACCTGTCCTGGGGCCCCGTTGACCATGCTGACCACGGCCCCATTGACCCCACACCTGCCCCTGACCCCGTACCTGGCCGGGGGCCCCGTTGACCATGCTGACCACGGCCCCATTGACCCCACACCTGCCCATGACCCCATTGACCCTCATTACCTGTCCTGGGGCCCCGTTGACCATGCTGACCACGGCCCCATTGACCCCCTCCCTGCCCATGACCCCCTTGACCCCGTACCTGGCCGGGGGCCCCGTTGACCATGCTGACCACAACCCCATTGACCCCATACCTGCCCCTGACCCCATACCTACCCCATTGACCCCATACCTACCCCATTGACCCCGTACCTGCCCGGGTGCCCCGTTGACCATGCTGACCACGGCCACGCCCAGGTTGCAGCGGATGCCGAAGCTGATGCAGAAGCCGATGCCGCAGAGGACGGCGATGCCGTAGCGCCGGGGCAGCCCGCAGAACGTGCAGTCCACCACGGGGGGCCTCGGGGGGCTCTGGGTGCCCACCCCGACCCCCGAGCTCAGCTCCAGGTCCTCAGCGCCATCCTGACGCCGCTCCAGGAACCTGCGAGGAGGGACACGGGGTGGGGTGGGGTCACCTGCAAGGGCCTGAGTGCCCCCAAGTGACCCTCTTGTGCCACCCCCCAGGCCTCACAGCCCCCTCCCCATGCCCCTAGGGCTCCCCCTCACCCCAGCTGTCCCCGTGTCCTTCCCCACCACCCCCCTCAATGTCCCGTGTCCCCTCCAGCTCCCTCGCGGTGGCAGCAGCAGATTAAGGGCTGTAAATCCTGTGCTGGGGCGCTGGGGGTGGACGACGCGCACACGCACACGCAGCACGCACACGCGTGTGGCGGACACGCACACGCACACGCCGTGTGGCGGACACGCCGTGGGCCGGCGGGGTCGTGTGTGAGACCTCCCAGCCACGTCCCTCTCAGACTCCCCAAACCCCCCTGGGCTCCGTCCTGTTCACACTTTACATAACTGGGGAAGGGGGCACGGCCAGGGGTCCAGATAGGGGGAAATGGGGGCAAACCCTCTGGCCCTCCCAGCCCAGGGCAGTGCCAAGGAGCAGAACCATCCCCTCCCCACCCCCTCCAAGGTGCTTTGTGCCCCCAAACTTGCCCCCAGCCCCCTCAGGACACCCCCCAAGCCCCCCTGCCCTGGGTGGGGACTCACCTGTGCAGGCGGCCCAGCCCGGCGCCCACCTGGCGCCGGAATTCTCCTTGTTGAACTGCATGGCAGCTCAGGGCACCATGACCCGATGGATACCCCAGCCCCCCACTCCCGGGGTGCCCCCACTCCACCCCTGGGACACCTGGGGTCCCCCAACCCCACGGCCCCCTGATGTCCGGGCCGCTCCTGGGCCCCTCGCTCCTCCCGGGGAGCTCTGGGAGCTCCCGGCCCCCTCTGCCACCAGCTCAGCACTAAATCCCCCAATCCCCCCGTGGGCTGAGCCCCCGCCCATAGCAGGAAGGAGGGGGGCTGCCCAGGGCCCCAGGGTTTGGCCAATCGCACGCCAGGGGCCGATTTACCCTTTATTGGGAGCTTTGGTACAAAAAAAGGGGGAGCTGGGGGCGGTCCTGGGGCAGCCCCAGGGGTGTCCTGGATGGGGGTGCCCAGGAGATCCTGAGGGGATCCCAGAGGGGGTGTCCGGGGGTCCTAAAGGGGTCCTGGGGAGGGTCCTGAAGGGGCATCCTGAAATCTTGAGGGGCTCCCAGAGTGCCCATCCAGGGGGACCTCGGGGTGTCC
>NW_026086761.1:0-12343 GCF_022539395.1 Myiozetetes cayanensis | reverse complement strand
TTGACACCAAACCAATGAATTTCTTGGTAGAAAAGAAAGCCCTTAGCCTCCAACTCTCCTATGCATTTGATGAACCACCCTTGGCATTCTATAAACTCACGGAGCTTTCTGCACTTGCGGCTTTTTTCTAGGATAAATCTTCGTTGTTATTCCATCCTGGGACCCAGATGCGTCGTTTCAGAGCGTGACTTCAAACATCAAACCAATGAAGTTCCTGCCAGGAAAAAAAGCCCTTAGCATCCAAGTGTCCTGTGCAGTTGGTGAGGCATCCTTGGCACTCCATGCACACATAGGGTTTCCTGCACTAGCACCTTTTGTCGGGGAGGAATCTTCGTTCTTAGTCCATCTGGGGACACAGATGAGCCATTTCAGCGTTGGGCTTTGGACACCAAACCAATGAAGTTCTAGCCAGGAAAAAAAGCCCTTAGACTCCAACTCTGCTGTGAAATGGGTGAGCCACCCTTGGTACTCTATGCACACATGGAGCTCTCTACCCTGGCACCTCTTGTCTGGGTGGAATCTTTGTTCTTAATCCAATCGGGGAAACCAGACAGGCCATTTAAGCTTGGGGTTTCAGACACCAAACCAATGAAGTTCCAACCAGGAAAAAAAGCCCTTAGCATCCAACTGCCCTGTACAATAGTGAGCCACCCTTGGCACTCCATGGACGCATGGACTTTTCTGCCCTGGCACCTCTTGTCTGTGAGGAATCTTCGATCTTAAACCATCTGGGGACCCAGATGGGCCATTTAAGCTCAGGGGTTTTAACACAAAACCAATGAAGTTCCAGCCATGAAAAAGAGTCCTTAGCCTTCAAGTCTCCTGTGCAATTGGTGAGCCACCCTTGGAACTCCATGCACACATGGAGTTTCTTGCGCTTGCATCTATTGTTTGCGAGGAATCTTCACACATAGTTAATCTGGGGACCTGGACAAGCCATTTCAGAACGGGGCTGTAGACACAAAACCAATGAATTTCAGACCAGGAAAAAAAGCCCTTAGCTTCCAATTCTCCTGTGCAATTGGTGAGCCAGCCTTGGCACTCCATGCACACATGGAGTTTCGCACGCTGGCACCTTTTGTCTGGGAGGAATCTTCATTCTTAGTCTATCTGGGGACCCACACGGTTTGTTTCAGCGCGGGGCTTTGGACACCAAACCAATGAAGTTCCAGCAAGGAAAAAAGCCCTTAGCCTCCAACTCTGCTGTGCAATAGGTTATCCACCCTTGGCACTCCGTGAACACATAGACCTTCCTGTGCTGGCAACTTTTGTCTTGGAGGAATCTTCAATCTTAATCCATCTGGGGACCCAGACGGGCCAATTCAGTGCGGGGCTTTGAACACCAAACCAATGATGTTCGAGTCAGTAAAAAAAGAACTTAGCCTCCAACTCTGTTGTGCAATTAGTGAGCCACCCTTGGAACTCCATGCACACATGGAGCTTCCTGCGTTGCTATTTGTTTGTCTGGGAGGAATCTTCATTCTTAGTCCATCTGGGGACCCAGACGGGCCATTTCAACACGGGGCTTTAGAGACCAAACCAATGAAGTTCCAGGAAGGAAAAAAACCCTTTAGCCTCCACCTTTCCTGTGCAATTAATTAGGCATCCTTGGCACTCCATGCACACATGGATCTTCCTCCCCTAGCACTTCTGGTCTGAGAGGAATCTCCTTTCTTAATCCATCTGGGGACCCAGATGGGCCATTTGAGCGTGGGGCTTCGGACACCAAACCAATGAAGTTCCAGCCACAAAGAAAAGCCCTTAACCTCCAAATCTGCTGTGCAATGGGTAAGCCACCTTTGGTACTCCATGAACACATGGAACTTCCTCTGCTAGTACCTTTTGTCTGGGATGAATCTTCGTTCTTAGTCCATCTGGGGGACCAGACGGACTATTTCAGCGTGGAGCTCTGGACACCAAGCCAAAGAAGTTGCAGCCAGGAATAAAAGCCCTTAGCTTCCTATTAACCTGTGCAGTTTGTGAGTCACTCTTGGCACTCCTTGCACACATGCAACTTCCTACGCTGGCACCGTTTGCCTGGGAGGAATCTTCGTTCATAGTCCATCTAGGGACCAAGACGGGCCATTTCAGCACAGGGCTTTGGACACAAAACCAATGAAGTTCCAGAGAGGAAAAAAAGCCCGTAGCCTCCAACTCTGCTGTGCAATCGGTGAGCCACCCTTGGCATTCCATGTACCCATGGAGTTTCCTATGCTGGCACCTTTTGTCTGGGAGGAATCTTTGTTCTTAATCGATCTGGGGACCCAGACGGGTCATTTCAACGTGGAGCTTCGGACACCAAACCAGTGAAGTTCCAACCAGGAAAAAAAGTCCTTAGCTTCCAATTCTCCTGAGCAGTTGGTGAACCACTCTTGACACTCCATGCACACATGGAGTTTCATGTGCTGGTAACTTTTGTCTGGGCGGAATCTTTCTTTCTTAATCCATCTGGGGACCCAGACAGGCCATTTCAATGCTGAATTGCAGACCCTGGACCAATAAAGTTCCAGCCAGGAAAAAAAGCTCTTATCCTCCAACGCTGCTGTGCAATTGGTGAGCCAGCCTTGGCACTCCATGCACACATGGAGTTTCGCACGCTGGCACCTTTTGTCCGGAAGAAATCTTCATTCTTAGTCTATCTGGGGACCCACACGGTTTGTTTCAGCGTGGGGCTTTGGACACCAAACCAATGAAGTTCCAACCAGGAAAAAAGCCCTTAGCCTCCAACTCTGCTGTGCAATAGGTTGTCCACCCTTGGGACTCCATGCATACATGGAGCTTCCTGTGCTGGCAACTTTTGTCTGGGAGGAATCTTCGTTCAAGTTCATCTGGGGACCCAGACCCGCCATTTAAGAGCAGGACTTTGAACACTAAACCAATGAAGTTCCAGCCAGGAAAAAAACCCCTTATCCTCCAACTCTGCTGTGCAATTGTTGAACCACCCTTGGTGTTCTATGCACACATGGAGCTTCCTGTGCTGGCACCTTTTGTCTGGGAGGAATCTTCGATCTTAATCCATCTGGGGACCCAGACGGGCCAATTCAGTGCGGGGCTTCGAACACCAAACCAATGATGTTCGAGTCAGTAAAAAAAGGCCTTAGCCTCCAACTCTGTTGTGCAACTGGTGAGCCACCCTTGGAACTCCATGCACACATGGAGCTTCCTGCGCTGCTATTTTTTGTCTGGGAGGAATCTTCATTCTTAGTCCATCTGGGGACCAAGACAGGCCATTTCAACACGGGGTTTTAGAGACCAAACCAAAGAAGTTTTAGGAAGGAAAAAAACCCCTTAGCCTCTACCTTTCCTGTGCAATTAGTTAGGCATCCTTGGCACTCCATGCCACATGGATCTTCCTCCCCTGGCACTTCTGGACTGAGAGGAATCTCCTTTCTTAATTCATCTGGGGACCCAGATGGGCCATTTGAGCGTGGGGCTTCGGACACCAAACCAATGAAGTTCCAGTCACGAAGAAAAGCCCTTATCCTCCAACTCTGCTGTGCAATGGGTAAGCCACCTTTGGTACTCCATGAACAGATGGAACTTCGTCTGCTAGTACTTTTTGTCTGGGATGAATCTTCGTTCTTAGTCTATCTGGGGGACCAGACGGGCCATTTCAGCGTGGAGCTCTGGACACCAAGCCAAAGAAGTTGCAGCCAGGAATAAAAGCCCTTAGCTTCCAATTAACCTGTGCAGTTTGTGAGTCACTCTTGGCACTCTTGCACACATGATACTTCCTACGCTGGCACTTTTTGCCTGGGAGGAATCTTCGTTCTTAGTCCATCTAGGGACCAAGACGGGTCATTTCAGTGCGGGTCTTCGGACACCAAACCAATGAAGTTCCGGAGAGGAAAAAAAGCCCTTAGTCTCCAACTCTGCTGTGCAATCGGTGAGCCACCCTTGGCACTCCATGTACACATGGAGTTTCCTACACTGGCACCTTTTGTCTGGGAGGAATCTTCGTTCTTAATCGATCTGGGGACCCAGACGGGTCATTTCAAAGTGGAGCTTTGGACACCAAACCAGTGAAGTTCCAACCAGGAAAAAGAGTCCTTAGCTTCCAATTCTCCTGAGCAGTTGGTGAACCACTCTTGACACTCCATGCACACGTGGAGCTTCATGTGTTGGTAACTTCTGTCCGGGAGGAATCTTCATTCTTAGTCTATCTGGGGACCCACACGGTTTGTTTCAGCGTGGGGCTTTGGACACCAAACCAATGAAGTTCCAACCAGGAAAAAAGCCCTTAGCCTCCAACTCTGCTGTGCAATAGGTTATCCACCCTTGGCACTCCGTGAACACATAGACCTTCCTGTGCTGGCAACTTTTGTCTGGGAGAAATCTTGGTTCAAGTTCATCTGGGGACCCAAACCCGCCATTTAAGAGCGGGGCTTTGAACACTAAACCAATGAAGTTCCAGCCAGGAAAAAAAATGCTTATCCTCCAACTCTGTTGTGCAACTGCTAAACCACCCTTGGCGCTCTATGCACACATGGAGCTTCCTGTGCTGGCACCTTTTGTCTGGGAGGAATCTTCGATCTTAATCCATCTGGGGACCCAGACGGGCCATTTCAACACGGGGCTTTAGAGACCAAACCAATGAAGTTTTAGGAAGGAAAAAAACCCCTTAGCCTCTACCTTTCCTGGGCAATTAGTTAGGCATCCTTGGCACTCCATGCACACATGGATCTTCCTCCCCTGGCACTTCTGGTCTGAGAGGAATCTCCTATCTTAATCCATCTGGGGACCCAGATGGGCCATTTGAGTGTGGGGCTTCGGACACCAAACCAATGAAGTTCCAGCCACAAAGAAAAGCCCTTATCCTCCAACTCTGCTGTGCAATGGGTAAGCCATGTTTGGTACTCCATGAACACATGGAACTTCCTCTTCTAGTACCTTTTGTTAGGGACGAATCTTCATTCTTAGTCCATCTGGGGGCCCAGACAGGTCATTTCAGCGTAGAGCTCTGGACACCAAGCCAAAGAAGTTGCAGCCAGGAATAAAAGCCCTTAGCTTCCAATTAACCTGTGCAGTTTGTGAGCCACTCTTGGCACTCCATGCACACATAGAGCTTTCTGTGCTGGCAACTTTTGGGTGGGAGGAATATTCGTTCTTAGTCCAACTGGGGACCAAGACAGGCCAATTTATCGTGGGGTATTGGACACCAAACCAATGAAGTTCCAGGCAGGAAAAAAAGGCCTTAGCCTCCAACTCTGCTGTGAAATGGGTGAGCCACTTGTGCCACTCCTTGCACACATGGAACTTCCTGCGCTGGCCCCTTTTGTCTGGGAGGAATCTTTGTTTTCAGTCAATCAGAGGACCCAGACGGGCCATTTCATCGTGCGGCTTTGGACAGCAAACCAATGAAATTCCAGGCAGGATAAAAAGGCCTTAGCCTCCAACTCTGCTGTGCAATGGGTGAGTAACCCTTACCACTCCATGCACGCAAGGAGCTTCCAGCGCTGGCCCCTTTTGTCTGCGAGGAATCTTTTTTCTTAGTCCATCTGGGGACCCAGACGGGCCATTTCAGCGCGGGGCTTTGGACACCAAACCAATGAAGTTCCATCCAGGAAAAAAAGGCCTTAGCCTCCAACTCTCCTGTGCAGTTGGTGAGCCACTCTTGGCAATCCATACACACATAGACCTTTCTGTGCTGGACACTTTTGTGTGGGAGGAATCTTCGTTCTTAGTCCAACTGGAGACCAAGACAGGCCAATTCATCGTGGGGTTTTGGACACCAAACCAATGAAGTTCCAGGCAGGAAAAAAAGCCCTTGGCCTCTAACTCTCCTGTGCAGTTGGTTAGCCACGCTTGGCACTCCATGCACACAAGGAGCTTCCTGCGCTGACCCCGTTTGTATGCGATGAATCTTCTTTCTTAGTCCATCTGGGGACCCAGAATGGCCATTTCAGCGCGGGGCTACAAACACAAAGTCAGAGAAGTTCCAGCCATGAAAAAAACCCCTTAACCTCCAAGTCTCCTATGCAATGGGTGAGTAACCCTTGACACTCCATGCACACATGGAGCTTCCTGCGCTGGCACATTTTGTTTGGGAGGAATCTTCGTTCTCATCCCATGTGGGGCCCAGACGGGCCATTTCAGTGCGGGGCTTTGGACACCAAACGAATGAAGTTCCATCCAGGAAAAAAAGGCCTTAGCCTCCAACTCTCCTGTGCAGTTGGTGAGGTACCCTTGGCACTCCATGCACAAATGGAACTTCCTGCGATGGCAACTTTTGTCTGGGTGGAATCTTCGTTCTTAGTCCTACTGGGGACCAAGACGGGCCTTTTCAGTGTGGGACTTGGGACACCAAACCAATGAAGTTCCAACCAGGAAAAAAAGGCCTTAGCCTCCAATTCTGCTGTGAAATGGGTGAGCCACTTGTGCCACTCCATGCACAAATGGAACTTCGTGCGCTGGCACATTTTGTGTGGGAGGAATCTTCGTTCTTAGCCCACGGGGGGCCCATACGGGCCATTTCAGCAATGGGTTTTGGACACCAAACCAATGAAGTTCCAACCAGGAAAAAAAGGCCTTAGCCTCCATCTCTACTGTCCAATGGGTGAGCCACTCTTGGCACTCCATGCACACATAGAGCTTTCTGTGCTGGCAACTTTTGTGTGGGAGGAATCTTCGTTCTTAGTCCAACTAGGGGACCAAGACAGGCCAATTCATCGTGGGGTATTGGACACCAAACCAATGAATTCCAGGCAGGAAAAAAAGCCCTTAGCCTCTAACTGTCCTGTGCAGTTGGTTAACCACCCTTGGCACTCCATGCACACAAGGAGCTTCCTGTGCTGGCCCCTTTTGTCTGCGATGAACCTTCTTTCTTAGTCCATCTGGGGACCCAGACTGGCCATTGCAGCGCGGGGCTTTGGACACGAAACGAATGAAGTTCCAACCAGGAAAAAAAGGCCTTAGCCTCTAACTCTCCTGTGCAGTTGGTGAGGCACCCTTGGCACTCCATGCACAAATGGAACTTCCTGCGCTGGCAACTTTTGTCTGGGTGGAATCTTCGTTCTTAGTCCTACTGGTGACCAAGATGGGCCATTTCAGCGTGGGACTTGGGACACCAAACCAATGAAGTTCCATCCAGGAAAAAAAGGCCTTAGCCTCCAACTCTCCTGTGCAGTTGGTGAGGCACCCTTGGCACTCCATGCACAAATGGAACTTCCTGCGCTGGCCCCTTTTGACTGTGAGGAATCTTGGTTCTTAACCCATGGGGGGCCCATACGGGCCATTTCAGCGCGGGGCTTTGGACACCAAACCAATGAAGTTCCAACCAGGAAAAAAGCCCTTAGCCTCCAACTCTGCTGTGCAATAGGTTATCCACCCTTGGCACTCCGTGAACACATAGACCTTCCTGTGCTGGCAACTTTTGTCTGGGAGAAATCTTGGTTCAAGTTCATCTGGGGACCCAAACCCGCCATTTAAGAGCGGGGCTTTGAACACTAAACCAATGAAGTTCCAGCCAGGAAAAAAAATGCTTATCCTCCAACTCTGTTGTGCAACTGCTAAACCACCCTTGGCGCTCTATGCACACATGGAGCTTCCTGTGCTGGCACCTTTTGTCTGGGAGGAATCTTCGATCTTAATCCATCTGGGGACCCAGACGGGCCATTTCAACACGGGGCTTTAGAGACCAAACCAATGAAGTTTTAGGAAGGAAAAAAACCCCTTAGCCTCTACCTTTCCTGGGCAATTAGTTAGGCATCCTTGGCACTCCATGCACACATGGATCTTCCTCCCCTGGCACTTCTGGTCTGAGAGGAATCTCCTATCTTAATCCATCTGGGGACCCAGATGGGCCATTTGAGTGTGGGGCTTCGGACACCAAACCAATGAAGTTCCAGCCACAAAGAAAAGCCCTTATCCTCCAACTCTGCTGTGCAATGGGTAAGCCATGTTTGGTACTCCATGAACACATGGAACTTCCTCTTCTAGTACCTTTTGTTAGGGACGAATCTTCATTCTTAGTCCATCTGGGGGCCCAGACAGGTCATTTCAGCGTAGAGCTCTGGACACCAAGCCAAAGAAGTTGCAGCCAGGAATAAAAGCCCTTAGCTTCCAATTAACCTGTGCAGTTTGTGAGCCACTCTTGGCACTCCATGCACACATAGAGCTTTCTGTGCTGGCAACTTTTGGGTGGGAGGAATATTCGTTCTTAGTCCAACTGGGGACCAAGACAGGCCAATTTATCGTGGGGTATTGGACACCAAACCAATGAAGTTCCAGGCAGGAAAAAAAGGCCTTAGCCTCCAATTCTGCTGTGAAATGGGTGAGCCACTTGTGCCACTCCATGCAGAAATGGAACTTCCTGCGCTGGCCCCTTTTGTCTGGGAGGAATCTTTGTTTTCAGTCACTCAGAGGACCCAGACGGGCCATTTCATCGTGAGGCTTTGGACAGCAAACCAATGAAATTCCAGGCAGGATAAAAAGGCCTTAGCCTCCAACTCTGCTGTGCAATGGGTGAGTAACCCTTACCACTCCATGCACGCAAGGAGCTTCCAGCGCTGGCCCCTTTTGTCTGCGAGGAATCTTTTTTCTTAGTCCATCTGGGGACCCAGACGGGCCATTTCAGTGCGGGGCTTTGGACAGCAAACCAATGAAGTTCCATCCAGGAAAAAAAGGCCTTAGCCTCCAACTCTCCTGTGCAGTTGGTGAGGCACCCTTGGCACTCCATACACACATAGAGCTTTCTGTGCTGGACACTTTTGTGTGGGAGGAATCTTCGTTCTTAGTCCAACTGGAGACCAAGACAGGCCAATTCATCGTGGGGTATTGGACACCAAACCAATGAAGTTCCAGGCAGGAGAAAAAGCCCTTATCCTCTAACTGTCCTGTGCAGATGGTTAACCACCCTTGGCACTCCATGCACACAAGGAGCTTCCTGCGCTGACCCCTTTTCTCTGCGATGAATCTTCGTTCTTAATCCATCTGGGGACCCAGACTGGCCATTGCAGCGCGAGGTTTTGGACACCAAACAAATGAAGTTCCATCCAGGAAAAAAAGGCCTTAGCCTCCAACTCTCCTGTGCAGTTGGTGAGGCACCCTTGGCACTCCATGCACAAATGGAACTTCCTGCGCTGGCAACTTTTGTCTGGGTGGAATCTTTGTTCTTAATCCTACTGGTGACCAAGATTGGCCATTTCAGCGTGGGACTTGGGACACCAAACCAATGAAGTTCCAACCACGAAAAAAAGGCCTTAGCCTCCAACTCTGCTGTGAAATGGGTGAGCCACTTGTGCCACTCCATGCACACATGGAACTTCCTGCGCTGGCCCCTTTTGTGTGGGAGGAATCTTCGTTCTTAGCCCATGGGGGGCCCAGACGGGCCATTTCAGCACGGGGCTTTGGACACCAAACCAATGAAGTTCCATCCAGGACAAAAAGGCCTTAGCCTCCGTCTCTACTGTCCAATGGGTGAGCCACTCTTGGCACTCCATGCACACATAGAGCTTTCTGTGCTGGCAACTTTTGTGTGGGAGGAATCTTCGTTCTTAGTCCAACTGGGGACCAAGACAGGCCAATTCATCGTGGGGTATTGGACACCAAACCAATGAAGTTCCAGGCAGGAAAAAAAGCCCTTAGCCTCTAACTCTCCAGTGCAGTTGGTTAACCACCCTTGGCACTCCATGCACACAAGGAACTTCCTGCGCTGGCCCCTTTTGTCTGTGAGGAATCTTCTTTCTTAGTCCATCTGGGGACCCAGACTGGCCATTGCAGCGCGAGGTTTTGGACACCAAACCAATGAAGTTCCAACCAGGAAAAAAAGGCTTTAGCCTCCATCTCTACTGTCCAATGGGTGAGCCACTCTTGGCACTCCATGCACACATAGAGCTTTCTGTGCTGGCAACTTTTGTGTGGGAGGAATCTTCGTTCTTAGTCCAACTGGGGACCAAGACAGGCCAATTCATCGTGGGGTATTGGACACCAAACCAATGAAGTTCCAGGCAGGAAAAAAAGCCCTTAGCCTCTAACTGTCCTGTGCAGTTGGTTAACCACCCTTGGCACTCCATGCACACAAGGAACTTCCTGCGCTGGCACCTTTTGTCTGTGAGGAATCTTCTTTCTTAGTCCATCTGGGGACCCAGACTGGCCATTTCAGCGCGGGGCTTTGGACACCAAACAAATGAAGTTCCATCCAGGAAAAAAAGGCCTTAGCCTCCAACACTGCTGTTGAAGTGGGTGAGCCACTTGTGCCACTCCATGCACACATGGAACTTCCTGCGCTGGCACCTTTTGTGTGGGAGGAATCTTTGTTCTTAGGCCACGGGGGGCCCAGACGGGCCATTTCAGCACGGGGCTTTGGACACCAAACCAATGAAGTTCCAACCAGGAAAAAAAGGCCTTAGCCTCCATCTCTACTGTCCAATGGGTGAGCCACTCTTGGCACTCCATGCACACATAGAGCTTTCTGTGCTGGCAACTTTTGTGTGGGAGGAATCTTCGTTCTTAGTCCAACTGGGGACCAAGACGGGCCAATTCATCGTGGGGTATATGACACCAAACCAATGAAGTTCCATAAAAGCCCTTAGCCTCTAACTGTCCTGTGCAGTTGGTTAACCATACTTGGCACTCCATGCACACAAGGAACTTTCTGCGCTGGCCCCTTTTGTCTGTGAGGAATCTTCTTTCTTAGTCCATCTGGGGACCCAGACTGGCCATTGCAGCGCGAGGTTTTGGACACCAAACGAATGAAGTTCCAACCAGGAAAAGAAGGCCTTAGCCTCCATCTCTACTGTCCAATGCGTGAGCCACTCTTGGCACTCCATGCACACATAGAGCTTTCTGTGCTGGCAACTTTTGTGTGGGAGGAATCTTCGTTCTTAGTCCAACTGGGGACCAAGACAGGCCAATTCATCGTGGGGTATTGGACACCAAACCAATGAAGTTCCAGGCAGGAGAAAAAGCCCTTATCCTCTAACTGTCCTGTGCAGTTGGTTAACCACCCTTGGCACTCCATGCACACAAGGAACTTTCTGCGCTGGCCCCTTTTGTCTGTGAGGAATCTTCTTTCTTAGTCCATCTGGGGACCCAGACTGGCCATTGCAGCGCGGGGCTTTGGACACCAAACGAATGAAGTTCCATCCAGGAAAAAAAGGCCTTAGCCTCCAACTCTCCTGTGTAGTTGGTGAGGCACCCTTGGCACTCCATGCACAAATGGAACTTCCTGCGCTGGCACCTTTTGTCTGGGTGGAATCTTCGTTCTTAATCCTACTGGGGACCAAGACGGGCCATTTCAGCGTGGGACTTGGGACACCAAACCAATGAAGTTCCAACCACGAAAAAAAGGCCTTAGCCTCCAACTCTGCTGTGAAATGGGTGAGCCACTTGTGCCACTCCATGCACATATAGAACTTACTGCGCTGGCACCTTTTGTGTGGGAGGAATCTTCGTTCTTAGCCCATGGGGGGCCCAGACGGGCCATTTCAGCACTGGGCTTTGGACACCAAACCAATGAAGTTCCAACCAGGAAAAAAAGGCCTTAGCCTCCATCTCTACTGTCCAATGGGTGAGCCACTCTTGGCACTCCATGCACACATAGAGCTTTCTGTGCTGGCAACTTTTGTGTGGGAGGAATCTTCGTTCTTAGTCCAACTGGGGACCAAGACAGGCCAATTCATCGTGGGGTATTGGACAGCAAACCAATGAAGTTCCAGGCAGGAAAAAAAGCCCTTAGCCTCTAACTGTCCTGTGCAGTTGGTAAACCACCCTTGGCACTGCATGCACACAAGGAGCTTCCTGCGCTGGCACCTTTTGTCTGTGAGGAATCTTCTTTCTTAGTCCATCTGGGGACCCAAACTGGCCATTGCAGCGCGAGGTTTTGGACACCAAACCAATGAAGTTCCAACCAGGAAGAAAAGGCCTTAGCCTCCATCTCTACTGTCCAATGGGTGAGCCACTCTTGGCACTCCATGCACACATAGAGTTTTCTGTGCTGGCAACTTTTGTGTGGGAGGAATCTTCGTTCTTAGTCCAACTGGGGACCAAGACAGGCCAATTCATCGTGGGGTATTGGACACCAAACCAATGAAGTTCCAGGCAGGAAAAAAAGCCCTTAGCCTCTAACTCTCCTGTGCAGTTGGTTAATGTCATAGTTCATATTCTTTAGCAAGGAATTTTTCTTTCCTTTCCTCCTGCCGTGTGTGTGTGTGCTCTGTGATGGGCCAATTAGTTGAACAAAAGAAGCCCTTAATGATGGAGATTAGTTGCCCTGACAACGAAGGGGGGAGTTGGCTGATGTGTGACTGGAAGGGGGTGGAGGCTGGGGGGGAGGAGACTCGCTCTCTCTCTCTGCCGGGGTGAGAGGCTGCTGCGGGCTGCAGACACTGCCGGGCTCCTTTGT
>NW_026086760.1:0-119099 GCF_022539395.1 Myiozetetes cayanensis | reverse complement strand
ATGATTTGAGGTGATTTTGGGGTGATTTGAGGTCATTTTGGGGTGATTTGAGGTGGTTTTGGGGCATTAAAGTGGAGTTAATTGGTTGGTTTTGGTCACCTGGAGTCACCTGGGCAGGTTCCTGAACCAGGTGGGGTCTCACCTGTGGGTCCAGGAACTCACCTGGGGGGGTTGGGGGGGATTTGGGGTGATTTGAGGTGATTTGGGGGTGATTTGAGGTCATTTTGGGGTGATTTGAGTTGATTTTGGGGGGATTTGAGGTCATTTTGGGTGATTTTGGGGTGATTTGAGGTGGTTTTGGGTGATTTGGGGTGGACAGGGAGGGCACCCCCAGGTTCTACCTGAGGATCCTGGCGGACCTGGAGGACTACCTGAACGAGGTACCCACTCACCTGGAGGTCCAGGAACTCACCTGGGGGGTTTAGGGAAAATTTGGGGGGATTTGAGGTGATTTTGGGTGATTTGAGGTCATTTTGGGGTGATTTGAGGTGGTTTTGGGGCATTAAAATGGAGTTAATTGGTTGGTTTTGCTCCCCTGGACTCACCTGGGCAGGTTCCTGAGCCAGGTGGGGTCTCACCTGGGGGGTCCAGGAACTCACCTGGAGGGTTTAGGGAAGATTTGGGGGGATTTGAGATGATTCTGGGATGATTTTGGGGTGATTTGAGGTGATTTTGGGGTGATTTGAGGTCATTTTGGGGTGATTTGAGGTCATTTTGGGTCAGAAAAAGGGGGTTGTTGAGTTGGTTTTGGTCACCTGGACTCACCTGGGCAGGTGGGGTCTCACCTGGGGGGGTGTGGGAAAAGATTTGGGGTGATTTGAGGTCATTTTGGGGTGATTCGAGGTGATTTTGGGTCACTAAAATGGAATTATTTAGGTTTATTTACTCACCTGGGCAGATACTGGAACAGCTTTTCTTTTTTTACCATTTTAAGATGGTTTTTTTTTCCTTTCTAAACCATTTTTTACCATTTTTTTTCCATTTTAAACCATTTTTTCCCATTTTTTTTCCCATTTTTTAAACCATTTTTTGCCATTTTTCTTTTTTCCGTTTCAAGCCCCTTTTTCCTCATTTTTTGATCCTTTTAAAACTCTTTTTTCCCCATTTTTTTCCTGCTTTTTTTTGCATCCTTTTTAAGCTGCTTTTTTTCCTGTGTTTTTTCCATTTTTTGCCCTTTTTCAATCCCTTTTTTTTTGACCCTTTTTGACCATTTTTTGACCATTTTAATGCAGTTTTTTCTATTTTTTTTTGTCTGGGGTTTTTGCCAGTTTTTGACCGTTTTCAACCATTTTTTTTCCTTCTTTTACCACTTTTGACTATTTTTGACCTTTTTTTTCTTTTTTTACCATTTTTTGACCATTTTTTCCCATTTTTTGGCCATTTTTTCACCGTTTTTCACCCGCTTTTGGCCGTTTTGCGCTCGCTTTTTGGGGGTTTTCAAGGAATTTTTAAATTTCACATTTTTTTGGTGTTTTCAGTTATGGGAGGACAAGGAGGGGAAGAAGAAGATGAACAAGAACAACGCCAAGGCCCTGAGCTCCCTCCGGCAGAAGCTCCGTAAATACAACCGAGACTACGAGGCCCAGATCGCCGCCTACCGACAGGTGGGGCGCTAATTAGGGCTAATTAGGGGCTAATTAGGGGGTCATTTGGTTGGGAGGGGGTTAAAATGAGATTTAATGGGGTTAAAATGGGATTTAACGGGGTTAGAATGGGGTTTAATGTGGTTAAAATGGGATTTAATGGGGCTAAAATGGGATTTAATGGAATTTATTGGGATTATAATGGGATTTAATGGGGCTAAAATGGGATTTAATGGGGTTATAATGGGATTTAATGGGGTTATAATGAGATTTAATGGGGTTATAATGGGATTTAATGGGGTTATAATGGGATTTAACGGGGTTAGAATGGGGTTTGATGGGGTTAAAATGGGGTTAAAATGAGATTTAATGGGGTTAAAATGGGGTTAAAATGGGATTTAATGGGGTTAAAATGGGGTTTAATGGGGTTAAAATGGGGTTAAAATGGGATTTAATGGGGCTAAAATGGGGTTAAAATGGGGTTTAATGGGGTTAAAATGGGGTTAAAATGGGGTTAAAATGGGGTTTAATGGGGTTAAAATGGGGTTAAAATGGGGTTAAAATGGGATTTAATGGGGTTAAAATGGGATTTAATGGGGTTAAAATGGGGTTAAAATGGGATTTAACGGGGTTAATTTGGGGTTAAAATGGGATTTAATGGGGTTGAAATGGGATTTAATGGGGTTAAAATGGGATTTAATGGGGTTAAAATGGGATTTAATGGGGTTTAAAATGGGATTTAATGGGGTTAATTTGGGGTTAAAATGGGATTTAATGGGGTTAAAATGGGATTTAATGGGGTTAAAATGGGATTTGATGGGGTTAAAATGGGATTTAATGGGGCTAAAATGGGATTTGATGGGGTTAATTTGGGGTTAAAATGGGGTTTAATGGGGTTAAAATGGGATTTAATGGAATTTAATGGGGCTAAAATGGAATTTGATGGGGTTAAAATGGGATTTAATGGAATTTAATGGGGCTAAAATGGAATTTGATGGGGTTAAAATGGGATTTAATGGAATTTAATGGGGCTAAAATGGAATTTGATGGGGTTAAAATGGGATTTAATGGAATTTAATGGGGCTAAAATGGAATTTGATGGGGTTAAAATGGGATTTAATGGGGTTAAAATGGGATTTAATGGGGTTAAAATGGGATTTGATGGGGTTAAAATGGGATTTAATGGGGTTAAAATGGGATTTAATGGGGTTAAAATGGGATTTAATGGGGTTAAAATGGGATTTGATGGGGTTAAAATGGGATTTGATGGGGTTAAAATGGGATTTAATGGGGTTAAAATGGGATTTAATGGGGTTAAAATGGGATTTAATGGGGTTAAAATGGGATTTATTGGGGTTATAATGGGGTTAAAAGGGGATTTAATGGGGTTAAAATGGGATTTATTGGGGTTAAAATGGGATTTACTGGGGTTAATTTGGGGTTAAAATGGGATTTATTTGGGTTAAAATGGGGTTTAATGGGGCTAAAATGGGATTTAATGGAATTTATTGGGGTTAAAATGGGATTTAGTGGGGTTAAAATGGGATTTACTGGGGTTAATTTGGGGTTAAAATGGGATTTAATGGGGCTAAAATGGGATTTCCTGGGGTTAAAATGGGGTTCAATGGGACTTTTGGGAGGGTAAAGGGGTCTAAAATGGGATTTTTGGATTTTTCTGGGGTTAAAATGGCTGCTTTTGGGGTCTTTTTGATTCAGGGGCTGATTTTGGGGTCATTTTTGGGGCAGTTTGGGGTCATTTTTGGGGTCATTTTTTTTGCAGAACCCGGAGCAGTCGGACGAGGACGAGGAGAAAAGCAGGAGGGACTCCGAAGGTTTGGGGGGATTTTGGGGGCATTTTGGGGGATTTTGGGACAATTTGGGGGGTTTGGGGTCATTTTGGGGGTTTTGGGCTCATTTCAGGGTCTTTTGAGGTCATTTTGGACTCATTTTGGGTGGTTTTGGGGTCATTTCGAGGTCATTTCGGGGGGTTTGGGGTCATTTGGGGCTCATTTTGGGTTCATTTCAGGGGTTTTGGGGTCATTTTGGGCTCATTTTGGGTTCATTTCGGGGGTTTTGGGGTCATTTGGGGCTCATTTTGGGTGGTTTTGGGCTCATTTTGAGCTCATTTTGGGGTGTTTTGGGCTCATTTCAGGTTGTTTTGGGTTCATTTAGGGCTCATTTTGGGGGTTTTGGACTCATTTTGAGGTCATTTTGGGGTGTTTTGGGCTCATTTTGGGTGGTTTTGGGCTCATTTTGGGTGGTTTTGGGCTCATTTTGGCCTCATTTTGGGGCGTTTCGGGCTCGTTTCGAGAGTTTTTTGGGGTGGTTTTGGGGTAAATTGTGGTGTTTTACATCCCTTTGGGTTGGTTTTGGGGTTTTGGGGCTGATTTTGGGGTGTTTTTTGGTGTCCCCTGCAGGTTCTGCCTCCTCTTCGGGGGCCGAGGACGAGCCCGGGACGTTCCTGAAGCGCCGGGACCGCGACGAGACCCGGGGGAGGTTCAAGGTGGGGACTTTTCGGGGGGGTTTTGGGGTGATTTTTGGTGTTTTTAGGATGATTTTTGGAAATTTAGGGTGATTTTTGGTGGTTTTGAGGTGATTTTTTTGTGGTTTTAGGGTGATTTTGGGGGGTTTTGAGGTGATTTTTGATGGTTTTGAGGTGATTTTTGGTGGTTTTAAGGTGATTTTTGGTGTTTTTAGGGTGATTTTTGGTGGTTTTAGGGTGATTTTTGGTGGGTTTAGGGTGATTTTGGGGGGGTTTGAGGTGATTTTTGGGATTTTGGGGTGATTTTTGGGTTGTTTTGGGTGTTTTTGGGCTGTCCCATCAATAAATTTGTGTTCCAGGAGGAGGAGTCGGGGTCGGAGTCGGAGCCTGCCGAGGATTGGGGGGTCCCTGGGGGGGTTTTGGGGTGATTTTTGGGTGTTTTTGAGGTGATTTTTGGGTGTTTTTGAGGTGATTTTTGGGTGTTTTTGGGGTGATTTTTTGGGTTTTAGGGTGATTTTGGGGTGATTTTTTGGAATTTTGGGTTGTTTTGGGTGTTTTTGGGCTGTCCCATCAATAAATTTGTGTTCCAGGAGGAGTCGGGCTCGGAGTCGGAGCCTGACGAGGATTGGGGGTCCCTGGGGGGGTTTTGGGGTGATATTTGGTGTTTTTAGGGTGATTTTGGGGTGATTTTTTGGAATTTTGGGTTGTTTTGGGTGTTTTTGGGGTGCCCCATCAGTAAATTTGTGTTCCAGGAGGAGGAGTCTGGGTCAGAGTCAGAGTCTGACGAGGATTGGGGGGTCCCTGGGGGGGTTTTGGGGTGATTTTTGGGTGTTTTTAGGGTGATTTTGGTGTTTTTAGGGTGATTTTTTGGGTGTTTTGGGTTGTTTTGGGTGTTTTTGGGGTGTCCCATGGGTAAATTTGTGTTCCAGGAGGAGGAGTCGGGGTCGGAGTCGGAGTCAGACGAGGATTGGGGGGTCCCTGGGGGGGTTTTGGGGTGATTTTTGGGTGGTTTTGAGGTGATTTTTGGGTGTTTTTGGGGTGATTTTTTGGGTTTTAGGGTGATTTTGGGGTGATTTTTTGGAATTTTGGGTTGTTTTGGGTGTTTTTGGGGTGCCCCATCAGTAAATTTGTGTTCCAGGAGGAGGAGTCTGGCTCGGAGTCGGAGTCAGATGAGGATTGGGGGGTCCCTGGGGAGTTATTGGGGGTTTTTAGGGGGGATTTTGGGGTTTTTTGGGGTGATTTTTTTGAATTTTGGGGTGTTTTGGGTGTTTTTGGGGTGTCCCATGGGTGAATTTGTGTTCCAGGAGGAGGAGTCTGGCTCGGAGTCGGAGTCAGACGAGGATTGGGGCGACGACTCCTCGGAGTCGGACTCGGAGTCGGACGAGGACGACGGGAAATTCACCTCCCTGGCCTCCAAATTCCTCAAAAAGTGAGGGGGATTTGGGGGGAATTTGGGGGATTTAGGGGATTTCCGGGATCTGGGGGGATTTATTTATGGGATTTATGGGATTTGGGGGATTTATTTCTGGGATCTGGGGGATTTTATGGGATCTGGGGAATTTCTGGGATCTGGGGGGCAGGATTTGTGGGATTTCTGGGATTTTTGGGGTGGGGTTTTTGGGATTTCTGGGATTTCCAGGATCCGTGATTTAGGGTTGAGGAGCAGCGCGGGGCTGAGAGGAGATCCCTGGGGATTTCTGGGATTTCTGGGATTTTTGGGGTGGGATTTTTGGGGTGGGATTTTGGGAATTTTTTGGGATTTCTGGGGTGGGATTTTTGGGGATTTGGGGGATTTTTGGGATGGGATTTTGGGGATTTTTTGGGGCAGAATCCATGGATTTTTGGAGCAGAATCCATGGGATTTGGGGGATTTTTGGATTTTTAGAATCCAGGGGATTTTGGGGTGGGATCTGTGGGATTTTGGGGATTTTTTTGGGGGCAGAATCCATGGATTTTTGGGATTTGGGGGATTTTGGGGGTGGGATTTTTGGAATTTCTGGGATTTTTGGGGTGGGATTTTTGGGGATTTTTTGGGTGGGATTTTTGGGATTTTTTGGAATTTTTGGGATTTTTTGGGATTTTTGGGATTTCTGGGGTGGGATTTTTGTGGATTTTTGGGGTGGGATTTTTGGAATTCCTGGGATTTTTGGGGTGGGATTTTTGGAATTCTTGGGATTTTTGAGGTGGGATTTTTGGGATTTTTGGGGTGGGATTTCTGTGGATTTTTGGGGTGGGATTTTTGTGGATTTTTGGGGGGTGATTTTTGGAATTCCTGGGATTTTTGGGGTGGGATTTCTGGGATTTTGGGGTGGGATTTTTGTGGATTTTTTCGAATTTTTGGGTTGGGATTTTTGGGGTGGGATTTTGGATTTTTTGGGATTTTTGGGATTTTTGGGGTGGGATTTTGGATTTTTTGGGATTTCTGGGATTACTGGGGTGGAATTTTTGGATTTTTTTGGATTTTTGGGATTTCTGGGATTTCTGGGGTGGGATTTTGGATTTTTTGGGATTTTTGGGATTTCTGGGGTGGGATTTTGGAATTTTTTGGGATTTTTGGGGTGGGATTTCTGGGGTGGGATTTTGGAATTTTTGGGATTTTGGGGTGGGATTTCTGGGGTGGGATTTTGGAATTTTTGGAATTTCGGGGATTTTTGGGGTGGGATTTTGGGGATTTTTGGGATTTCTGGGGTGTAATTCTGGGATTTTTTGGGATTTCTGGGGTGGGATTTTTGGAATTTCTGGGATTTTTTGGGATTTTTGGATTGGGATTTCTGGGATTTTTTGGGATTTCTGGGATTTCTAAATCCCGAATTTAGGGACGAGGAGCGGCGCGGGGCCGAGAGGAGATTTCTGGGGTAGAATCCATGGATTTTGGGGATTTTTTGGGGCAGAATCCATGGATTTTGGGGATTTTTGGGGTGGGATTTTGGGGATTTTTGGGATTTCTGGGGTGGAATTTTGGATTTTTTTGGATTTTTGGGATTTCTGGGATTTCTAAATCCCCAATTTAGGGACGAGGAACGCAGCGGAGCCGAGAGGAGATTTCTGGGGCAGAATCCATGGATTTTGGGGATTTTTTGGGGCAGAATCCGTGGATTTTTGGGGATTTTTAGGATGGGATTTTTGGGATTTCTGGGGTGGGATTTTGGGGTGGGATTTTGTGATTTTTAAATCCCTAATTTAGGGACGAGGAGCAGCGTGGGGCCGAGAGGAGATTTCTGAGGATTTCTGGGATTTTTGGGGTGGGATTTTTGGGGATTTTGGGGATTTTTAGGATGGGATTTTTGGGGATTTCTGGGATCCACGGATTTCTGAGATTTTTGGGACGGGATTTTTGGAATTTCTGGGATTTTTGGGGTGCGATTTTGGGGATTTTTGGGATTTCTGGGGTGTAATTCTGGGATTTTTTGGGATTTTTGGGATTTCTGAGGTGGGATTTTTGGAATTTCTGGGATTTTTTGGGATTTTTGGATTGGGATTTCTGGGATTTTTTGGGATTTCTGGCATTTCTAAATCCCCAATTTAGGGACGAGGAGCGGCGCGGGGCCGAGAGGAGATTTCTGGGGTAGAATCCATGGATTTTGGGGAATTTTGGGGCAGAATCCATGGGATTTTGGGATTTTTGGATTTTGGGACGGGATTTTTGGGATTTCTGGGATTTTTTGGGATTTCTGGGATTTCTGGGGTGGGATTTTGGGATTTTTTAGGATTTTTGGGATTTCTGGGGTGGAATTTTGGATTTTCTGGGATTTTTGGGATTTCTGGGATTTCTGGGGTGGGATTTTGGGATTTTTTAGGATTTTGGGATTTCTGGGGTGGAATTTTGGATTTTTTGGATTTTGGGATTTCTGGGATTTCTGGGGTGGGATTTTGGGATTTTTTAGGATTTTTGGGATTTCTGGGGTGGAATTTTGGGATTTTTTTGGATTTTTGGGATTTCTGGGATTTCTAAATCCCCAATTTAGGGACGAGGAACACCGCGGAGCCGAGAGGAGATTTCTGGGGTAGAATCCATGGATTTTGGGGATTTTTTGGGGCAGAATCCATGGGATTTTGGGGATTTTTTTGGATTTTTGGGACGGGATTTTTTTGGGATTTCTGGGATTTTTTGGGATTTCTGGGATTTCTGGGGTGGGATTTTGGGATTTTTTAGGATTTTTGGGATTTCTGGGGTGGAATTTTGGATTTTTTGGGATTTTTGGGATTTCTGGGATTTCTGGGGTGGGATTTTGGGATTTTTTAGGATTTTTGGGATTTCTGGGGTGGAATTTTGGATTTTTTGGGATTTTGGGATTTCTGGGATTTCTGGGGTGGGATTTTGGGATTTTTAGGATTTTGGGATTTCTGAGTGAATCTTGGATTTTTGATTTTGGGATTTCTGGGATTTCTGGGGTGGGATTTTAGGATTTTTGGGATTTCTGGGGTGGAATTTTGGATTTTTTTGGATTTTTGGGATTTCTGGGATTTCTGGGGTGGGATTTTGCAATTTTCGGATTTTTGGGGTGGATTTTCTGGGATTTTTGGGATTTCTGGGATTTCTGGGGTGGATTTTGGGATTTTTAGGATTTCTGGGGTGGAATTTTGGATTTTTGGATTTTGGGATTTCTGGGATTTCTGGGGTGGGATTTTTGCAATTTTTTCGGATTTTTGGGGTGGGATTTTCTGGGATTTTTTGGGATTTCTGGGATTTCTGGGGTGGGATTTTGGGATTTTTTAGGATTTCTGGGGTGGAATTTTGGATTTTTTTGGATTTTTGGGATTTCTGGGATTTCTGGGGTGGGATTTTTGCAATTTTTTCGGATTTTTGGGGTGGGATTTTCTGGGATTTTTGGGGATTTCTGGGATTTCTGGGGTGGGATTTTAGGATTTTTGGGATTTCTGGGGTGGAATTTTGGATTTTTTTGGATTTTTGGGATTTCTGGGATTTCTAAATCCCCAATTTAGGGATGAGGAGCGCCGCGGGGCCGAGAGGAGATCCCTGGGGATTTCTGGGGTGGGATTTTGGGATTTTTTAGGATTTTTGGGATTTCTGGGGTGGAATTTTGGATTTTTTTGGATTTCTGGGATTTCTGGGATTTCTAAATCCCCAATTTAGGGACGAGGAGCATCACAGTGCCAAGAGGAGATTTCTGGGGCAGAATCCATGGATTTTGGGGATTTTTTGGATTTTTGGGACGGGATTTTTTTGGGATTTCTGGGATTTTTTGGGATTTCTGGGATTTCTGGGGTGGGATTTTAGGATTTTTGGGATTTCTGGGGTGGAATTTTGGATTTTTTTGGATTTTTGGGATTTCTGGGATTTCTGGGGTGGGATTTTTGCAATTTTTTCAGATTTTTGGGGTGGGATTTTCTGGGATTTTTTGGGATTTTTGGGATTTCTGGGGTGGGATTTTGGATTTTTTTGGATTTTTTGGGATTTCTGGGATTTCTAAATCCCCAATTTAGGGACGAGGAACGCCGCGGGGCCGAGCGGCGCCGGGAGGAGAAGGCGAAGAAGAAGCTGGAGCGGAAAACGCGGCGCGAGGAGGAGGAGGAGGAGGAGGAAGGGGGGGAGTGGGAGAAGGTCAAGGGCGGAGTCCCCCTCGTCAAGGTCAGCAAAAAACAACATTTTGGGGCAAAAAACCCGAGTTTTGGCTCAAAATTCTGATTTTGGGGTGAAAATCCTCATTTTGGGTGAAAAATCGGGATTTTTTTAGGGTCAAAATTGTGATTTTCGGAGCAGAAATTGTGATTTTTTTTTGTTGGAAATGGGGATTTTTTTAGGGTGGGAATTCTGGTTTTTGGAGGGGAAAATTCTGATTTTTTGAGGTGGAAAGATTCTGATTTTTTTGTGAAAGTTCTGATTTTTTTTTGGTGAAAAATTCTGATTCTGGGGGTGAAAATTCTGATTTTTTTAGGGTGAAAATTTGATAATATTTTTGGTGAAAAATTCTGGGTTTTCGGTGAAAATTTTGATTTTTTTTGGTGAAAAATTCTGATTTTTTGGGGGTGAGAATTCTGATTTTTGAGGTAGAAATTCTGATTATGGGGTGAAAACCTCTGATTCTTTTAGGGTAAAAATTCTGATTTTTGGAGGGGAAAATTCTGATTTTTTTTGTTGGAAATTATGATTTTTTTAGGGTTAAAATTCTGGTTTTTAAAGGGGTGGAAATGCTGATTTTTTGGGGTGAAAATTCCGATTTTTGGGGGCGAAAATTCCGATTTTTGGGGCAAAAATTCCAATTTTTGGGGCGAAAATTCCGATTTTTGGGGTGGAAAATTCCGATTTTGGAGCAGAAATTGCTGGTTTCTGGATGGAAAATTCTGATTTTTGGGTTAAAAAAATGGCTTTGCTGGGGTAACCCCCCTAATTTTGGGGGTAAAAATTCGGATTTTTTGGGGTGAAAATTTGGATTTTGGGGGTGAGAATTCCGATTTTTGGGTGAAAATTTGGATTTTTGGGGTGAAAATTCTGATTTTGGAGCGGAAATTTCTGGTTTCTGGGTAGAAACTTCTGATTTTTGGGGCGAAAATTCTGATTTTTGGGGTGGAAATTCCGATTTTTGGGGCGAGAATTCCGATTTTTGGGGTGGAAATTCCAATTTTTGGGGCGAAAATTCCGATTTTTGGGGCAAAAAGTCAGGTTTTTGGGGTGAATGAAAATTTCTATTTTTAGGGCAAAAATTCCGATTTCTGGGGCGAAAATTCCGATTTTTGGGGTGGAATTGCTGATTTTTTGGGGGGAAAATTCCAATTTTTGGGCGTGAAAATTCTGGTTTTTAGGGTAAAAATTCTGATTTTTGGGGGTGAAAATTCTGATTTTTTGAGTGAAAAAATCTGATTTTGGGGGTGAAAATTCAGATTTTTGGGGCAGGAAATGCTGATTTGGGGCAGGAAATGCTGATTTTTTGGCAGGAAATGCTGATTTTTGGGCGGAAATGCTGATTTTGGGGCAGGAAATGCTGATTTTTTTAGAGGAAATGCTGATTTTGGGGCAGGAAATGCTGATTTTGGGTGGAAATGCTGATTTTTGGGTAGAAATGCTGATTTTGGGTGGATTTTGGGTGTTTTTGGGGCAGGAGAAGCCGAAAATGTTCGCGAAGGGCACCGAGATCACCGTGGGGTTGGTGGTGAAGAAACTCAACGAGATCCTCCAGGCTCGGGGCAAGAAGGGCACGGACAGGTGGGGATTTTGGGGAAAAAGCAGGGATTTTGGGCAAAAACGGGAAAAAAGGGGGATTTTGGGGGGAAAAATGGGGATTTTGGGGCAAAAATAGGGGAAAAATGGGGATTTTTGAGGAAAAAGGAGTTTTTGGGATAAAAGGGGGGAAAAATGGGGATTTGGGGGGAAAATGGAGGAGAAAAAAGGGGATTTTGGGGAAAAAGCAGGGATTTTAGAGGCAAAAACTGGGAAAAAGGGGGATTTTGGGAGAAAAACCGGGATTTAGGGGCAAAAATGGGGGGTTGGGGAAAGAAATGGGGAAAATGGGGATTTTGGGCAAAAATAGGGGAAAAGAAGGGATTTTGAGGAAAAAATGGGATTTTTGGGGGGAAAAAATCGGAATTTGGGGCAAAAATGGGGGGGTTGGGAAAAAAATGGGGATTTGGAGGGGAAAAATGGGGATTTTTAGGGGGGAAAAAGGGGATTTTGGGGCAAGAATGGAGAAGGAAAAGGGATTTTGGGGAAAAATGGGGATTTGGGAAACGGGGAAAAATGGGGATTTTTGAGGAAAAATGGCTTTTTTGGGGATAAAATGGGGAAAATGGGGATTTTGGGGGGAAAATGTGGGATTTTGGGGGGGAAAATGGGGATTTTTGAGAAAAAATTGACAATTTTTGGGGAAAACCCTGATTTGGGGGTTAAAAATGAGGGGGTTTGTGGGGGAAAATGGGGATTTTGGGGGAAAATGGGGGGGAAAATAGAGATTTTTGAGAAAAAAAGGGGATTTTTTTGCATTAAAGGGGGGGAAAATGGGGATTTTTGGAAAAAAATGGGGTTAAATTAACCATTTTGGGGGTGAAAAAAGCCGATTTTTGGGTTCAAAAAGACCAATTTTGGTCAATTTTGGGTTGAAAAAAGCGGATTTTTGGGGTTAAAAACTCGGATTTTGGGGTTGAAAAGGCCGATTCTGGCCGTTTTTGGGGTGAAAGAAGCCGATTTTTGGGTTAAAAAGGGCCAATTTTGGTGACTCTTGGGTTAAAAAAATCAGATTTTTGGGTTAAAAAATCAGATTTGGGGGTTAAAAAGGCTGATTTTGGTCACTTTTGGGTGAAAAATTCGGATTTTTGGGTTGAAAAGGCTGGTTCTGGTCATTTCTTGGGGTGAAAAAAGCTGATTTTGGGTTAAAAAAGGCCAATTTTGGTCATTTCATGGGCTAAAAAAAGCTGATTTTGGGGGGGAAAAGTTGGATTTGAGGGTTAAAAAAGACTGATTTTGGTCAATTTTGGGTTGAAAAAAGCTGATTTTTGGGTTAAAAAAGGGTTAATTTTGGTCACTTTTGTGTTAAAAAAAATCAGATTTTGGGGTTAAAATCTTGGATTTTGGCCGATTCTGGCCGTTTTTGTGGTGAAAAAAGCCAATTTTTAGGTTAAAAAAGGCTGATTTTGGTCACTTTTTGGTGAAAAAAAATGAGATTTTGGGGTTAAAACGTCAGGTTTTGGGGTTAAAAAGGCCGATTTTGGTCTATTTTGGGTTAAAAAAATCATATTTTGGGGTTAAAACCTCGGATTTTGGGGTTGAAAGGGCCAGTTCTGGCCGTTTTTGGGGTGAAAAAAGCCAATTTTAGGTAAAAAAGACTGGTTTTGGTTGTTTTGTGGGTTAAAAAAATCAGATTTTGGGATTAAAAACTGGGATTTTTGGGTTGAAAAGGCCGATTCTGGCCGTTTTTGGGGTGAAAAAAGCCGATTTTTGGGTGAAAAAGGTGGATTTTTGGGTAAAAAAGGCCGGTTCTGACCATTTTTGGGGTGAAAGAAGCCGTTTTTTGGGTGAAAAAAGCGGATTTTTGGTGGTTTTGGGTGCCAGGGCGGCGCAGATCGAGCTCCTGCAGCACCTGGTGTCGGTGGCCCACGAGCACAACCTGGGGGTGCCGCTGGAGCTGAAGATCAAGTTCAACATCGTGGCCTCCCTCTACGACTACAACCCCAACCTGGCCGCCTACATGAAGGTACTGGGGGGAAATTGGGGTTAAATGGGGGGAAATTGGGTTTAAATTGGATTTTAATGGGGTTAAATTGGGTTTAAATGGGGTTAAATTGGATTTAAAGGGGGTTAAATTGGATTTAAATGGGGGTAAATTGGATTTAAATTGGATTTTAATGGGGTTAAATGGGATTAAATTGAAATTAAATGGGGTTAAAGTGGATTTAATGGGGTTAAATTGGATTTAAATGGGATTTCCTGGGGCCTCCCTCTACGACTACAACCCCAACCTGGCCGCCTACATGAAGGTACTGGGGGGAAATGGGGGGTAAATTGAATTTAAAGGGGGTTAAATTGGATTTAAATGGGGGTAAATTGGGTTTAAATGGGGTAAATTGGATTTTAATGGGGGTAAATTGGGTTTAAATGAGGAGAAATTGAATTTAAATTGTATTTTAATGGGGTTAAATGGGGGTAAATTGGACTTAAATGGGGTGAAATTGAACTTAAATTGGATTTCAGTGGGGGTAAATGGAGTAAATTAAGTTTAAGGGGGGTTAAATGGGGGTAAATTGGATTTAAATGGGGTTAAATTGGGTTTAATTGGGATTTCCTGGGGCCTCCCTCTACGACTGGAGCCCCAACCTGGCCGCCTACATGAAGGTACTGGGGGGAAATTGGGGGAAATTGGGTTTAAATGGGGTTAAATTGGATTTAAATTGGATTTTAGTGGGGGTAAATGGGGGTAAATTGGATTTTAATGGGGTTAAATTGGGGTAAATTGAATTTAAATGGGGATAAATTGGATTTAAGTGGGGGTAAATGGGGTTTAAATGGGGGAAATTGAATTTAAATTGGATTTTAATGGGGTTAGATGGGAGCAAATTGGATTTAAATGGGGTTAAATTGGATTTAAATTGGATTTAAATGGGGGTAAATGGGGGTAAATTGAACTTAAGTGGTGTTAAATTGGATTTAAAGGGGGTAAATTGAATTTAAATGGGGGTAAATTGAATTTTAATGGGGGTAAATTGGATTTTAATGGGAATAAATTGAATTTAAATGGGGATAAATTGAGTTTTAATGGGGGTAAATTGGATTTAAATGGGGGTAAATTGGATTTAAATGGAGGTAAATTGGATTTAAATGGGGAAATTGGGGTTAAATGGGGGTAAATTGGATTTAAATAGGGGTAAATTGGTTTTAAATGGGGGTAAATTGGGGTTAAATGGGGGTAAATTGGTTTTAAATGGGGGTAAATTGGATTTAAATGGGGGAAAATTGGGGTTAAATGGGGGTAAATTGGATTTAAATGGGGGTAAATTGAATTTAAAGGGGGTTAAATTGATTTAAATGGGGTAAATTGGGTTTAAAGGGGTAAATTGGATTTTAATAGGGGTAAATTGGGTTTAAATGAGGAGAAATTGAATTTAAATTGTATTTTAATGGGGTTAAATGGGGGTAAATTGGACTTAATTGGGGTGAAATTGAACTTAAATTGGATTTCAATGGGGGTAAATGGAGTAAATTAAGTTTAAGGGGGGTTAAATGGGGGTAAATTGGATTTAAATGGGGTTAAATTGGGTTTAATTGGGATTTCCTGGGGCCTCCCTCTACGACTGGAGCCCCAACCTGGCCGCCTACATGAAGGTACTGGGGGGAAATTGGGTTTAAATGGGGTTAAATTGGATTTAAATTGGATTTTAGTGGGGGTAAATGGGGGTAAATTGGATTTTAATGGGGTTAAATTGGGGTAAATTGAATTTAAATGGGGATAAATTGGATTTAAGTGGGGGTAAATGGGGTTTAAATGGGGGAAATTGAATTTAAATTGGATTTTAATGGGGTTAGATGGGAGCAAATTGGATTTAAATGGGGTTAAATTGGATTTAAATTGGATTTAAATGGGGGTAAATGGGGGTAAATTGAACTTAAGTGGTGTTAAATTGGATTTAAATGGGGGGAAATTGAATTTTAATGGGGGTAAATTGGATTTAAATGGGGGATAAATTGAATTTTAATGGGGGTAAATTGGATTTAAATGGGGGTAAATTGGATTTAAATGGGGGTAAATTGAATTTTAATGGGGGTAAATTGGGTTTAAATGGGGGTAAATTGGTTTTAAATGGGGGTAAATTGGATTTAAATGGGGGAAAATTGGGGTTAAATGGGGGTAAATTGGATTTAATTGGGGGTAAATTGAATTTAAAGGGGGTTAAATTGGATTTAAATGGGGGTAAATTGGGTTTAAATGGGGGGTAAATTGGATTTTAATGGGGGTAAATTGGGTTTAAATGAGGAGAAATTGAATTTAAATTGTATTTTAATGGGGTTAAATGGGGGTAAATTGGACTTAAATGGGGTGAAATTGAACTTAAATTGGATTTCAATGGGGGTAAATGGAGTAAATTAAGTTTAAGGGGGGTTAAATGGGGTAAATTGGATTTAAATGGGGTTAAATTGGGTTTAATTGGGATTTCCTGGGGCCTCCCTCTACGACTGCAACCCCAACCTGGCCGCCTACATGAAGGGCTGGGGGGAAATTGGGTTTAAATGGGGTTAAATTGGATTTAAATTGGATTTTAGTGGGGGTAAATGGGGGTAAATTGGATTTTAATGGGGTTAAATTGGGGTAAATTGAATTTAAATGGGGATAAATTGGATTTAAGTGGGGGTAAATGGGGTTTAAATGGGGGAAATTGAATTTAAATTGGATTTTAATGGGGTTAGATGGGAGCAAATTGGATTTAAATGGGGTTAAATTGGATTTAAATTGGATTTAAATGGGGGTAAATGGGGGTAAATTGAACTTAAGTGGTGTTAAATTGGATTTAAATGGGGGAAATTGAATTTTAATGGGGGTAAATTGGATTTAAATGGGGGTAAATTGGATTTAAATGGGGGTAAATTGAATTTTAATGGGGGTAAATTGAGTTTTAATGGGGGTAAATTGGATTTAAAGGAGGTTAAATAGGATTTACATGGAGGTAAATTGGACTTAAATGGGGTTAAATTGGATTTAAATGGAGGTAAATTGGATTTAAATGGGGTTGAATTGGATTTATATGGAGGTAAATTGGACTTAAATGGGGGTAAATTGGGTTTAAATGGGGTTAAATTGGATTTAAAGGGGGGTAACTTGGATTTAAATTGGATTTTAATGGGGGTAAATTCAATTTAAATGGGGGCAAGTTGGATTTAAATGGGGTTAAACGGGGGTAAATTGAGTTTAAGTGGGGTTAAATTGGGGTAAAATTGAATTTCAATGGGATTAAATTGAATTTGAATGGGGTTAAATGGGGTTAAATTGAATTTAAATGGGTCAGGGGGGTTATTTTTGGGGTAAATGATGATGATTTATGGGGTAAATGATGATTTTTGGGGTAAATGATGATGATTTATGGGGTAAATGATGATTTTTGGGGTAAATTATGATTTTTGGGGTAAATGATGATAATTTATGGGGTAAATGATGATTTTTGGGGTAAATGATGATGTTTTATGGGGTAAATGATGATTTATGAGGTAAATGATGATTTTTGGGGTAAATGATGATTTTTGGGGTAAATGATGATGATTTATGGGGTAAATGATGATTTTTGGGGTAAATGATGATGATTTTGGGGGTAAATGATGATGATTTATGGGGTAAATGATGATTTATGAGGTAAATGATGATTTTTGGGGTAAATGATGATGATTTATGGGGTAAATGATGATTTATGGGGTAAATGATGATTTTTGGGGTAAATGATGATTTTTGGGGTAAATGATGATTTTTGGGGTAAATGATGATTTTTGGGGTAAATGATGATGATTTGTGGGGTAAATGATGATTTTTGGGGTAAATGATGATGATTTATGGGGTAAATGATGATTTATGGGGTAAATGATGATTTTTGGGGTAAATGATGATGATTTATGGGGTAAATGATGATTTTTGGGGTAAATGATGATGATTTATGAGGTAAATGATGATTTTTGGGGTAAATGATGATGATTTTGGGGTAAATGATGATGATTTATGGGGTAAATGATGATTTATGAGGTAAATGATGATTTTTGGGGTAAATGATGATTTTTGGGGTAAATGATGATGATTTATGAGGTAAATGATGATTTTTGGGGTAAATGATGATGTTTTATGGGGTAAATGATGATTTTTGGGGTAAATGATGATGATTTATGGGGTAAATGATGATTTTTGGGGTAAATGATGATTTTTGGGGTAAATTATGATGATTTATGGGGTAAATGATGATTTATGGGGTAAATGATGATTTTTGGGGTAAATGATGATTTTTGGGGTAAATGATGATGATTTATGGGGTAAATGATGATTTTGGGTAAATGATGATTTTTAGGGTAAATATGATGATTTATGGGGTAAATGATGATTTTTGGGGTAAATAGATGATTTTGGGGTAAATGATGATGATTTATGGGGTAAATGATGATTTTTGGGGTAAATGATGATGATTTTTGGGGTAAATGATGATGATTTATGAGGTAAATGATGATTTTTGGGGTAAATGATGATGATTTTAGGGTAAATGATGATGATTTATGGGTAATGATGATTTATGGGGTAAATGATGATTTATGGGGTAAATGATGATTTTAGGTAAATGATGATTTATGGGGTAATGATGATTTTTGGGGTAAGATGATGATTTATGGGGTAAATGATGATTTTTGGGGTAAAATGATGATGATTTATGGGGTAAATGATGATTTTGGGGTAAATGATGATTTTTGGGGTAATATGATGATTTGGGGTAAATGATGATTTTGGGGTAAATGATGATGATTTATGGGGTAAATGATGATTTTTGGGGTAAATTATGATTTTTGGGGTAAATGATGATTTTTGGGGTAAATGATGATGATTTATGGGGTAAATGATGATTTTTGGGGTAAATGATGATGATTTATGGGGTAAATGATGATTTTTGGGGTAAATGATGATGATTTATGGGGTAAATGATGATTTTGGGGTAATGATGATGATTTTAGGGTAAATGATGATGATTTATGGGGTAAATGATGATGATTTTTGGGGTAAATGATGATGATTTGTGGGGTAAATGATGATGATTTGTGGGGTAAATGATGATTTATGGGGTAAATGATGATGATTTATGAGGTAAATGATGATTTTTGGGGTAAATGATGATGATTTTGGGGTAAATGATTTTAGGGTAAATGATGATGATTTTGGGGTAAATGATGATTTTTGGGGTAAATGATGATGATTTTTGGGGTAAATGATGATTTTTGGGGTAAATGATGATTTATTAGGTAAATGATGATTTTTGGGGTAAATGATGATGATTTATGGGGTAAATGATGATTTTTGGGGTAAATGATGATGATTTTTGGGGTAAATGATGATTTTTGGGGTAAATGATGATGATTTATGGGGTAAATGATGATTTTTGGGGTAAATGATGATTTTTGGGGTAAATGATGATGATTTATGGGGTAAATGATGATTTTTGGGGTAAATGATGGTGATTTATGAGGTAAATGATGATTTTTGGGTCCTGTTTCTCAGCCTGAGCTGTGGCAGAAGTGCCTGGGCTGCCTCGAGGAGCTGCTCTGGGGGCACCCCCGGCTCTGGGTGCAGATGATTTTCTGTGGGTCAGGGATTGTTCTATGGGGTCAGGGGGTTATTTATGGGGTAAATGATGATTTTTGGGGTAAATGATGATGTTTGGGTCCTGTTTCTCAGCCTGAGCTGTGGCAGAAGTGCCTGGGCTGCATCGAGGAGCTGCTCTGGGGGCACCCCCAAATCTGGGTGCAGATGATGATTTATGGGGTCAGGGGGTGATTTATGGGGTAAATGATGATTTATGAGGTAAATGATGATTTTTGGGGTAAATGATGATTTTTGGGTCTCCCCCCACAGCCTGAGCTGTGGCAGAAGTGCCTGGGCTGCCTCGAGGAGCTGCTCTGGGGGCACCCCCAGATCTGGGGGTTGGTGATGATTTATGGGGTCAGGGATTGTTCTATGGGGTCAGGGGGTTATTTATGGTGTAAATGGTGATTTTTGGGGTAAATGATGATAATTTATGGGGTAAATGATGATTTTTGGGGTAAATGATGATGATTTTTGGGGTAAATGATGATTTTTGGGGTAAATGATGATTTTTGGGTCCTGTTTCTCAGCCTGAGCTGTGGCAGAAGTGCCTGGGCTGCCTCGAGGAGCTGCTCTGGGGGCACCCCCAGATCTGGGGGTTGGTGATGATTTATGGGGTCAGGGATTGTTCTATGGGGTCAGTGGGTTATTTATGGGGTAAATGATGATTTTTGGGGTAAATGATGATGATTTTTGGGGTAAATGATGATTTTTGGGGTAAATGATGATGATTTTTGGGGTAAATGATGATGTTTGGGTCCTGCCCCTCAGCCTGAGCTGTGGCAGAAGTGCCTGGGCTGCCTCGAGGAGCTGCTCTGGGGGCACCCCCAGCTCTGGGTGCAGATGATTTTCTGTGGGTCAGGGATTGTTCTATGGGGTCAGGGGGTTATTTATGAGGTCAGATAATGATTTTTGGGGTAAATGATGATTTTGGGTCTCCCCACAGCCTGAGCTGTGGCAGAAGTGCCTGGGCTGCCTCGAGGAGCTGCTCTGGGGGCACCCCCAGATCTGGGGGTTGGTGATGATTTATGGGGTCAGGGATTGTTCTATGGGGTCAGGGGGTTATTTATGGGGTAAATGATGATTTTTGGGGTAAATGATGATTTTTGGGGTAAATGATGATTTTTGGGGTAAATGATGATGATTTTTGGGGTAAATGATGATGTTTGGGTCCTGCCCCTCAGCCTGAGCTGTGGCAGAAGTGCCTGGGCTGCCTCGAGGAGCTGCTCTGGGGGCACTCCCAGCTCTGGGGATTGGTGATGATTTATGGGGTCAGGGATTGTTCTATGGGGTCAGATGATTTTCTATGAGTTAGGGGATGATTTTTGGGGTAAATGATGATTTTTGGGTCCTGTTCCTCAGCCTGAGCTGTGGCAGAAGTGCCTGGGCTGCCTCGAGGAGCTGCTCTGGGGGCACCCCCAGCTCTGGGGGTTGGTGATTTTCTGTGGGTCAGGGATTGTTCTATGGGGTCAGGGGGTTATTTATGGGGTAAATGATGATTTTTGGGGTAAATGATGATTTTTGGGTCTCCCCCCACAGCCTGAGCTGTGGCAGAAGTGCCTGGGCTGCCTCGAGGAGCTGCTCTGGGGGCACCCCCAGATCTGGGGGTTGGTGATGATTTGTGGGGTCAGGGATTGTTCTATGGGGTCAGGGGGTTATTTATGGGGTAAATGATGATTTTTGGGGTAAATGATGATTTCTGGGTCTCACCCCACAGCCTGAGCTGTGGCAGAAGTGCCTGGGCTGCATCGAGGAGCTGCTCGAGCTCCTCTTCGCCCACCCCGAGATCTTCGTGGGCGAGAACGTCCTGGAGGAGTCGGAGAACCTCGGGAACCCCGAGCAGGTGGGGGAGGCATTTATGGGGTTTGGGGTCACTTATAAGGATTTTGGGGTCATTTACGGGGGTTTGGAGTCGTTTAGGGAGGTTTGGGGTCACTTATGGGGGGTTTGGGGTCAGTTATGGGGGGTTTGGGGGGCATTTATGGGGGTTTGGGGTCATTTATGGGGTTTAGGGTCACTTATGGGGTTTGGGGTCATTTATGGGGTTTTGGGGTCATTTATGGGGGGTTTGGGGTCATTTATGGTGATTTTGGGGTTGGTTTTGGGGCAGTTTGGGGTCATTTATGGGGGTTTGGGGTCATTTATGGGGGTTTGGGGTCAATTATGGGGGTTTTGGGGTCATTTATGGGGGTTTGGGGTCAGTTATGGGGAGTTTGGGGTCACTTATAAGGATTTTGGGGTCATTTACGGGGGTTTGGGGTCATTTATGGGGGCTTTGGGGTCATTTATGGGCGTTTGGGGTCATTTACGGGGCTTTGGAGTCGTTTATGGGGGTTTGGGGGGCATTTACAGGGGGTTGGGGGGCATTTACAGGGGATTTGGGGTCATTTATGGGGGTTTGGGGTCATTTATGGGGGGTTTGGGATCATTTTTGGGGATTTTGGGATCATTTACGGGGGTTTTGGGGTCACTTATGGGGTCTGACCCCCCCCAATTCCAGCCCTACAGGGTTCGTGGGTGCGTCCTGACCCTGGTGGAGCTTTGGGGGGGGTCTCTGTGGGTTTTTGGGGGGGTTTTTTGGGTTTTTTGGGGTTTCTATGGATTTTTGGGGGTCAGGATGGATTTTTGGGGGGTTTTTTTTGGGTTTTTGGGGTCAGGATGAATTTTTGGGGTGTTTTTTTGGGTTTTTGGGGTCTGACCCCCCCCAATTTCAGCCCTACAGGGTGCGTGGGTGCGTCCTGACCCTGGTGGAGCTTTGGGGGGCTCTCTGTGGGGTTTTGGGTTCTCTGTGGGGTCAGGATGAATTTTTGGGGGCTCAGGATGAATTTTTGGGGGTTTTTTGGGGTGTTTTTTTGGGTTTTTGGGGTCTGACCCCCCAATTTTAGCCCTACAGGGTGCGTGGGTGCGTCCTGACCCTGGTGGAGCTTTGGGGGGGGTCTCTGTGGGTTTTTGGGGTCTCAGTGGGTTTTTGGGGGTCAGGATGAATTTTTGGGGTGTTTTTTTGGGTTTTTGGGGTCTGACCCCCCCCAATTTTAGCCCTACAGGGTGCGTGGGTGCGTCCTGACCCTGGTGGAGCTTTGGGGGGCTCTCTGTGGGGTCAGGATGAGTTTTTGGGGTTTTTTTTTGGTTTTTTGGTGTTTCTATGGATTTTTGGGGGTTTTTTGGGGTGTTTTTTTGGTTTTTTGGGGTCTGACCCCCCAATTTCAGCCCTACAGGGTTCGTGGGTGCGTCCTGACCCTGGTGGAGCTTTGGGGGGGGTCTCTGTGGGTTTTTGGGGTCTCAGTGGGTTTTTGGGGGTCAGGATGAATTTTTGGGGTGTTTTTTTGGGTTTTTGGGGTCTGACCCCCCCCAATTTTAGCCCTACAGGGTGCGTGGGTGCGTCCTGACCCTGGTGGAGCTTTGGGGGGCTCTCTGTGGGGTCAGGATGAGTTTTTGGGGTTTTTTTTTGGTTTTTTGGTGTTTCTATGGATTTTTGGGGTGTTTTGGGGTGTTTTGGTTTTGGGGTCTGACCCCCCAATTTCAGCCCTACAGGGTTCGTGGGTGCGTCCTGACCCTGGTGGAGCTTTGGGGGGGGTCTCTGTGGGTTTTTGGGGTCTCAGTGGGTTTTTGGGGGTCAGGATGAATTTTTGGGGTGTTTTTTTGGGTTTTTGGGGTCTGACCCCCCCCAATTTTAGCCCTACAGGGTGCGTGGGTGCGTCCTGACCCTGGTGGAGCTTTGGGGGGCTCTCTGTGGGGTCAGGATGAGTTTTTGGGGTTTTTTTTTGGTTTTTTGGTGTTTCTATGGATTTTTGGGGGTTTTTTGGGGTGTTTTTTTGGGTTTTTGGGGTCTGACCCCCCAATTTTAGCCCTACAGGGTTCGTGGGTGCGTCCTGGCCCTGGTGGAGCTTTGGGGGGCTCTCTGTGGGGTCAGGATGAATTTTTGGGGTGTTTCTGTGGGTTTTTGGGGGTCAGAGTGAATTTTTGGGGTGTTTCTGTGGGTTTTTGGGGGTCAGAGTGAATTTTTGGGGTGTTTCTGTGGGTTTTTGGGGTCTGACCCCCCAATTTCAGCCCTACAGGGTGCGTGGGTGCGTCCTGACCCTGGTGGAGCTTTGGGGGGCTCTCTGTGGGGTCAGGATGAATTTTTGGGGTGTTTCTGTGGGTTTTTGGGGGTCAGAGTGAATTTTTGGGGTGTTTTTTTGGGGTTTTGGGGTCTGACCCCCCAATTCCAGCCCTACAGGGTTCGTGGGTGCGTCCTGACCCTGGTGGAGCTTTGGGGGGTTCTCTGTGGGGTCAGGATGAGTTTTTGGGGTTTTTTTGTTTTGTTTTTTGGTGTTTCTATGGATTTTGGGGGGTTTTTTGGGGTTTTTTGGGGTGTTTTTTTGGTTTTTGGGGTCTGACCCCCCAATTCCAGCCCTACAGGGTGCGTGGGTGCATCCTGACCCTGGTGGAGCTTTGGGGGGCTCTCTGTGGGTTTTTGGGGGTCAGGATGAATTTTTAGGGTTTTTTTGGGGTTTTTTGGGGTGTTTTTTTGGGTTTTTTGGGGTCTGACCCCCCCAATTTTAGCCCTACAGGGTTCGTGGGTGCGTCCTGACCCTGGTGGAGCTTTGGGGGGCTCTCTGTGGGGTCAGGATGGATTTTTGGGGTGGTTTTTTGGTTTTTTGGTGTTTCTATGGATTTTTAGGGGTTTTTTGGGGTTTTTTGGGGTGTTTTTTTGGTTTTTTGGGGTCTGACCCCCCAATTCCAGCCCTACAGGGTGCGTGGGTGCGTCCTGACCCTGGTGGAGCTTTGGGGGGCTCTCTGTGGGTTTTTGGGGGGGTTTTTTGGTGTTTCTATGGATTTTTGGGGGTTTTGGGGGGTTTTTTGGGGTGTTTTTGTGGGTTTTTGGGGTCTGACCCCCCAATTTCAGCCCTACAGGGTTCGTGGGTGCGTCCAGACCCTGGTGGAGCTTTGGGGGGGTCTCTGTGGGGTCAGGATGAGTTTTTGGGGTGTTTTTTTGGTTTTTTGGTGTTTCTATGGATTTTTTGGGGTTTTTTGGGGTGTTTTTTTGGTTTTTTGGGGTCTGACCCCCCAATTCCAGCCCTACAGGGTGCGTGGGTGCGTCCTGACCCTGGTGGAGCTTTGGGGGGCTCTCTGTGGGTTTTTGGGGGGGTTTTTTGGTGTTTTTATGGATTTTTGGGGGTTTTGGGGGGTTTTTTGGGGTGTTTTTTTGGTTTTTTGGGGTCTGACCCCCCAATTTTAGCCCTACAGGGTGCGTGGGTGCGTCCTGACCCTGGTGGAACGGATGGACGAGGAGTTCACCAAGATCATGCAGAACACCGACCCCCACTCGCAGGGTGAGCGTCTGGGGGGGGATTTTGGGGGTTGGAGTCTTTGGGGGTCCTTGGGGGCTGAGACCCCCTGATCGATCTTGGGGGTCCTTGGGGCTGAGACCCCCCCTGATCACCTGGAGTACCTGAGGGACAGGTGGGACCCTCACCTTGGGGGGGGGTCTCTGGGAGAGTTTTGGGGTCTTTGGGGGAATTTTGGGTCTTTGGGGGGGTCTTTGAGGGGTTTGGGGGGGTTTTTGGGGGGTCTTTAAAGGGATTTTGGGGTCCCCAGGGGGGGTTTGGGGGGTTTTTGTGGGGCTGAGACCCCCCCTGATCACCTGGAGCACCTGAAGGACAGGTGGGACCCTCACCTTGCGGGGATCTCTGGGAGAGTTTTGGGGTTTTTGGGGGTGTTTTTTGGGGGTTTTTGGGGTTCCTGTGAATCCTGAGGGGGTTCCCCTTGCTCAGGTGATCCCCAGGTGTGTCCAGGTGTGTCCAGGACCATCACCTGGTCCCAGATCTCTCACCTGGGGGTCACCTGGGGGGGTTCCTGTGAATCCTGGAGGGGTTTCTGTGAATCCTGGGGGGGTCCCTCTGGCCCAGGTGCCTCCCCTGAGCCCCTCAGGTGTGTCCAGGTGTGTCCCTGGAGCACCTGAAGGTCCAGATCTCTCACCTGGGGGGGTTCCTGTGAATCCTGGGGGGGTTCTTTTGAATTTTGGGGGGGTCCCTCTGGCCCAGGTGCCTCCCCTGAGCCCCCCAGGTGTGTCCAGGTGTGTCCCTGGAGCACCTGAAGGTCCAGATCTCTCACCTGGGGGGGTTCCTGTGAATCCTGGGGGTGTTCCTTTGAATCCTGGGGGGGTTCCCCTGGCCCAGGTGCCCCCCAGGTGACCCCCAGGTGTGTTTCCCCCAGAGTACGTGGAGCACCTGAAGGACGAGGGCCGGGTTTGCGCCATCATCGCGCGGCTCCAGCGGTACCTGCAGGGCAAGGGCAGCCCCGAGGAGCTCTGCAGGGTCTACCTGCGCAGGTGAGGGGGCACCTGAGCCCACCTGGGACCACCTGGGGCCACCTGAGCCCACCTGGGACCACCTGGGTCACCTGGGACCACCTGGGTCACCTGGGACCACCTGGGACCTCCTGGGACCAGCTGGGTCACCTGGGACCTCCTGGGACCACCTGGGTCACCTGGGACCTCCTGGGTCCACCTGGCACCACCTAGGACCACCTGGGTCACCTGGGACCACCTGGGACCTCCTGGGACCACCTGGGTCCACCTGGGACCACCTGGGACCACCTGAGCCCACCTGGGTCACCTGGGACCTCCTGGGACCACCTGGGTCACCTGGGACCACCTGGGACCTCCTGGCACCACCTGAGCCCACCTGGGACCACCTGGGACCTCCTGGGTCACCTGGGTTCACCTGGGACCACCTGGGACCACCTGGGACCACCTGAGCCCACCTGGCACCACCTGGGTCACCTGGGACCACCTGGGACCACCTGGGACCACCTGGGTCACCTGGGACCACCTGGGTCCACCTGGGTCACCTGGGACCACCTGGGACCACCTGGGACCACCTGAGCCCACCTGGGTCACCTGGGACCACCTGGGATCACCTGGGTCCACCTGGGACCTCCTGGGTCCACCTGGCCCACCTGAGCCCACCTGGGACCACCTGGGTCACCTGGGACCACCTGGGACCTCCTGGGACCACCTGGGACCACCTGGGACCACCTGGGTCACCTGGGACCACCTGGGTCCACCTGGGTCCACCTGGCACCACCTGGGACCACCTGGGACCTCCTGGGACCACCTGGGTCACCTGGGTCACCTGGGACCACCTGGGACCTCCTGGGACCACCTGGGACCTCCTGGGACCACCTGGGACACCTCACACCCCGGGGACGGGCTCACCTGGCTCACCTGAGCCCTAGAGGGGTCTCAGCTGGACAATGAGGGTCTCACCTGTCCCAGGGGGGTCTCACCTGTCCCCTGAGGGTCTCACCTGTCCCACCTGGCCTAGGAGGGTCTCACCTGTCCCCTGAGAGTCTCACCTGTCTCAGGGTGGTCTCAGCTGGACAATGATGGTCTCACCTGTCTTAGGGTGGTCTCACCTGTCCCAGGGAGGTCTCACCTCTCTCCTGAGAGTCTCACCTGTCTCCTGAGGGTCTCACCTGTCCCAGGGGGGTC
The DNA here is from genome assembly GCF_022539395.1 of Myiozetetes cayanensis. Taxonomy (NCBI): domain Eukaryota; kingdom Metazoa; phylum Chordata; class Aves; order Passeriformes; family Tyrannidae; genus Myiozetetes; species Myiozetetes cayanensis. The sequence continues at coordinate 92,801 of NW_026086760.1, read as the reverse complement.
TCACCTGTCCCCTGAGAGTCTCACTTGCCTCAGGGTGGTCTCACCTGTCTCCACCTATCCTAGGATGGTCTCACCTGTCTTAGGGTGGTCTCACCTGTCCCCTGAGGGTCTCACCTCTCTCCTGAGAGTCTCACCTGTCCAGGAGGGTCTCACCTGTCCCAGGGTGGTCTCACCTGTCCCCTGAGAGTCTCATCTGTCCCAGGGTGGTCTCACCTGTCCCCACCTATCCTAGGATGGTCTCATCTGTCCCAGGGTGGTCTCACCTGTCCCAGGGTGGCCTCACCTGTACCCTGAGGCTCTCACCTGTCCCAGGGTGGTCTCACCTGTCCCAGGGTGGTCTCACCTGTCTCCTGAGGGTCTCACCTGTCCCAGGGTGGTCTCACCTGTCCCAGGGTGGTCTCACCTGTCCCCTGAGGGTCTCACCTGTCCCAGGGGGGTCTCACCTGTCCCCTGAGGCTCTCACCTGTCCCAGGGTGGTCTCACCTGTCCCACCTGTGTGTCCCCCACCCCCAGGGTCCTCCACACCTACTACAAGTTCGACTACGGCTCCCGGCGCAAGGGGGAGGGGCCGGGCCCGGCCAAGGGCGGGGCCGAGGGGGCCTCACCTGGCCAGGTGGGCACCCAGGAGGGCACCCAGGAGGGCACCCAGGTGGGCACCCAGGAGGGAGCCCAGGAGGGGCCGCAGGTGAAGGCGGGGGAGGAGCAGGAGGAGGACGAGGACGAGGACTCGGAGGCGCTGATGGAGCGGCTCTGCAGGTGAGGGGGGAGGGGCACACCTGGGGGACACACCTGGGGGGAGGGACTCACCTGGTGGGGGAGGGGGCACACCTGGATGGGGAGGGGACACAGTTGTGGGTGTGGTCTCACCTGTCCCAGGGGGGTCTCACCTGTCCCAGGGTGGTGTCACCTGTCCCCTGAGGGTCTCACCTCTCCCAGGGTGGTCCCACCTGTCTCACCTGTCCCTTGAGGGTCTCACCTGTCCCAGGGTGGTCTCACCTGTCCCAGGTGTGTCACACCTGTCCCACCTGTCCCCTGAGTGTTCCCCCTGTCCCAGAGGTGTCCTACCTGTCTCACCTGTCCCCTGAGTGTCCCACCTGTCCCAGGGTGGTCTCACCTGCCCCCTGAGTGTCCCACCTGTCCCAAAGTGGCCTCACCTGTCCCAGGGTGGTCTCACCTGTCCTCTGAGTGTCTCACCTGTCCCCTGAATGTTCCCCCTCTCCCAGGGGTGTCCTACCTGTCTCACCTGTCCCCTGAGTGTCCCCACCTGCCCTGGGATGGTCTCACCCGTCCCCTGAGGGTCTCACCTGTCCCTTGAGTGTCCCACCTGTCCCAGAGTGATCTCACCTGTCTCACCTGTCCCCTGAGGGTCTCACCTGTCCGTGTCCCACCTGTGCCAGGTTCGTGTACGCCAAGGACCGCACGGACCGGATCCGCACCTGCCCCCTGAGTGTCCCCACCTGTCCCAGGGGTGTCCCACCTGTCCCAGAGTGATCTCACCTGTCTCACCTGTCCCCTGAGTGTCACACCTGTCCCAGGGGTGTCCCACCTGTCCTAGAGTGATCTCACCTGTCTCACCTGTCCCCTGAGTGTCCCCACCTGTCCCAGGGGTGTCCCACCTGTCCCAGAGTGATCTCACCTGTCTCACCTGCCCCCTGAGGGTCTCACCTGTCCGTGTCCCACCTGTGCCAGGTTCGTGTATGCCAAGGAACGCACGGATCGGATCCGCACCTGCCCCCTGAGTGTCCCCACCTGTCCCAGGGGTGTCCCACCTGTCCCAGAGTGATCTCACCTGTCTCACCTGTCCCCTGAGTGTCACACCTGTCCCAGGGGTGTCCCACCTGTCCTAGAGTGATCTCACCTGTCTCACCTGTCCCCTGAGTGTCACACCTGTCCCAGGGGTGTCCCACCTGTCCCAGAGTGATCTCACCTGTCTCACCTGCCCCCTGAGGGTCTCACCTGTCCCCTGAGGGTCACACCTGTCCCCTGAGGGTCTCACCTGTCCCAGGTGTGTCTCACCTGTCCCACCTGTGCCAGGTTCGTGTACGCCAAGGACCGCACGGACCGGATCCGCACCTGCCCCCTGAGTGTCCCCACCTGTCCCAGGGGTGTCCCACCTGTCCCAGAGTGATCTCACCTGTCCCCTGAGGGTCTCACCTGCCCCCTGAGGGTCTCACCTGTCCCACCTGTGCCAGGTTCGTGTACGCCAAGGACCGCACGGACCGGATCCGCACCTGCCCCCTGAGTGTCCCCACCTGTCCCAGGGGTGTCCCACCTGTCCCAGAGTGATCTCACCTGTCTCACCTGTCCCCTGAGGGTCTCACCTGTCCGTGTCCCACCTGTGCCAGGTGATCTCACCTGTGACCGCACGGACCGTGATCCGCACCTGTGCCCACCTGTGTCCCACCTGTTCCCACCGTGCTCTGCACCTGTCTCACCTGCGCCCTGCGAGTCTCACCTGCCGATGTCCCACCTGTGCCAGGTACAGTGTCCATGCACGCTGGACGCACCTGTGCATCTGGGTCCGCACCTGTCCCACCTGAGTGTCCCACCTGTCCCAGCGGTGTCCCACCTGTCCCAGAGTGATCTCACCTGTCTCACCTGTCCCCTGAGTGTCACACCTGTCCCAGCGCGGTGTCCCACCTGTCCTAGAGTGATCTCACCTGTGGCTCACCTGTACCACCTGAGTGTCACACCTGTCCCAGCGGTGTCCCACCTGTCCCAGCAGTGATCACCACCTGTGGCTCACCTGTCCACCTGCAGGGTCCCACCTGTCCCACCTGAGGGGTCACACCTGTCCACCTGAGGGTCACCTGTCACACCTAGGTGTGTCCACCTGTCCCACCTGTAGGCCAGGTTCATGCACGCCTGGGACCGCACCTGTGCACCTGGAGTCACGCATCCTGCACCTGAGTGTCACCCACACCTGTCCAGGCACGCTGTCCCACCTGTGCAGGTGAGTCTCACCTGTCCACCTGAGGGTCTCACCTGTCACACCTGCAGGGCAACATCCAGCACGCTGTCCCACCTGTGCAGGTGCGTGTACACACCTAGGACCGCACGGACCGGATCCGCACCTGCCCCCTGAGTGTCCCCACCTGTCCCAGGGGTGTCCCACCTGTCCCAGAGTGATCTCACCTGTCTCACCTGTCCACCTGCAGGGTCATCACCTGTCACGCTGTCCCACCTGTGCCAGGTTCGTGTACACCAAGGACCACACGACCTGGAGCCGCACCTGTCGCCATCCTGTGCCACATTCACCACCACGCTGACTGCACAGCTGCGCTGGTACCGCGCCCGTCACACCTGGGGGGTCACCTGTACCACCTGCAGGACAACATCCAGCACGCTGACCCACCTGTGCAGGTGAGTTACACACCTGGGGGGGTCACCTGTCACACCTGGGGGGGTCACCTGTCCCACCTGCAGGATAACATCCAGCACGCTGACCCACCTGTGCAGGTGAGGGGACATCATACACACCTGGGGGGGTCACCTGTCCCACCTGCAGGACAACATCCAGCACGCTGACCCACCTGTGCAGGTGAGTTACACACCTGGGGGGGTCACCTGTACCACCTGCAGGACAACATCCAGCACGCTGACCCACCTGTGCAGGTGAGTTACACACCTGTCACACCTGGGGGGGTCACCTGTCCCACCTGCAGGACAACATCCAGCACGCTGACCCACCTGTGCAGGTGAGTTACACACCTGTCACACCTGGGGGGGTCACCTGTCCCACCTGCAGGACAACATCCACCACGCTGACCCACCTGTGCAGGTGAGTTACACACCTGTCACACCTGGGGGGGTCACCTGTACCACCTGCAGGATAACATCCAGCACGCTGACCCACCTGTGCAGGTGAGACTCATTGACACACACCTGGGGGGGTCACCTGTCCCACCTGCAGGACAACATCCAGCACGCTGACCCACCTGTGCAGGTGAGCCACACACCTGGGGGGGTCACCTGTCCCACCTGCAGGACAACATCCACCACGCTGACCCACCTGTGCAGGTGAGCCACACACCTGGGGGGGTCACCTGTCCCACCTGCAGGACAACATCCACCACGCTGACCCACCTGTGCAGGTGAGTTACACACCTGGGGAGTCACCTGTCCCACCTGGGGGGTCACCTGTCACACCTGGGGGCTCCTGACACACCTGTGCAGGTGAGCAGGGAGATGGGGACACACCTGCTCAGGTGAAGGCAGGACACACGTGTCCAGGTAAGTGGGAGATGCTTGTCCAGGTGATTTGGGGACACCTGTCCAGGTGAAAGATGGGACACCTGTGCAGGTAAGTGGGGGGGACACACCTGTGCAGGTGATTTGGGGACATCTGTGCAGGTAAGTGGGAGATATTGGTCCAGGTGATTTGGGACACACCTGTGCAGGTAAATTAAAGGAATAGAACACACCGGTGCAGGTGGAAATGGGACACACCTGTGCAGGTGAGAGTGGGACACACCTGTACAGATGAGAGTGGGACACCATTCCAGTGAATCTGTGACACACCTGGGCAGGTGAGGTGACCTCACCTGTGCTGGTCAGGGCTGGTCAGGACTCATTTTTGGTGATCAGAGCTCACCTGTCCAGGTGTGATGGTGACACCTGTGCCTCACCTGTCCATCCCAGATCCTGTCCAACCGCAGGATGGTGCAGCTGGGCGTGGTCAGGACTCGTTTCTGGTGGTCAGGGATGATCAGAACTCACCTGTGCTGATCAGACAATCACACCTGTGCCTCACCTGTGCCTCACCTGTCCCCCCCAGATCCTGTCCAACCACGCAGTGGTGCAGCTGGGAGTGGTCAGGCAGCTCATTTTTGGTGATCAGAACTCACCTGTCCAGGTGTGATGGTGACACCTGTGCCTCACCTGTCCCTTGTAGATCCTGTCCAACCGCAGGATGGTGCAGCTGGGCGTGGTCAGGACTCGTTTGTGGTGGTCAGGGCTGGTCAGAACTCACCTGTGCTGATCAGACAATCACACCTGTGCCTCACCTGTGCCTCACCTGTCCCCCCCAGATCCTGTACAACCGCACGCAGTGGTGCAGCTGGGGGTGGTCAGGACTCATTTTTGGTGGTCAGGGCTGGTCAGGGCTCAGCTCTCTGGGTCAGAACTCACCTGTCCAGGTGATGTCACCTCACCTGTGCCTCACCTGTGCCTCACCTGTCCCCCCCAGATCCTGTACAACCGCACGATGGTGCAGCTGGGCGTGGTCAGGACTCGTTTTTGGTGGTCAGGACTCGTTTTTGGTGGTCAGGGCTGGTCAGAACCCATTTTTGGTGAGCTCTCTGGGTCAGAACTCACCTGTGGTGGTCACATGGTGACACCTGTGCCTCACCTGTCCCTTGTAGATCCTGTACAACCGCACGATGGTCCAGCTGGGGGTGGTCAGGACTCGTTTCTGGTGACCAGGGATGATCAGGGCTGGTCAGAACTCACCTGTCCAGGTGATGTCACCTCACCTGTGCCTCACCTGTCCCTTGTAGATCCTGTACAACCGCACGATGGTCCAGCTGGGCGTGGTCAGGACTCGTTTTTGGTGGTCAGGGCTGGTCAGAACTCACCTGTGGTGGTCACATGGTGACACCTGAGCCTCACCTGTGCCTCACCTGTCCCTCGTAGATCCTGTACAACCGCACGATGGTGCAGCTGGGCGTCGTAGTCAGGACTCGTTCTTGGTGGTCAGGACTCGTTTTTGGTGGTCAGGGTTGATCAGAACCTATTTTTGGTGATCAGAACTCACTCTCCAGGTGATGTCACGCGACACCTGTGCCTCACCTGTCCTCACCTGTCCATCCCAGATCCTGTACAACCGCACGATGGTCCAGCTGGGCATCTGCGCCTTCCGCAGGGGCTGATCAAGGACGCCCACAGCTTGTGTCAGAGCTCGGGTGTTGGGGTCAGGGCTGGTCAGGGGTGATCAGAACTCACGTGCCCAGGTGTGATAACCTCACCTGTCCATCCTAGATCCTGTACAACCGCACGATGGTCCAGCTGGGCGTGGTCAGGACTCGATTTTGGTGCTCAGGGCTGGTCAGGGCTGGGTCCCGGGAGTGATCAGAACTCCACGTGCTAGGTGCAGATGGCGCCTCTCCACCTGTCCCCCAGATCTGCACAACGCACCATGGTCCAGCTGGGTCTGCGCCTTCCCGGCAGGGGGCTGATCAGGACGCCCTGACGCCCTGCTGGACATCCAGAGCTCGGGTGTTGGGTCAGGGCTGGTCAGAACTCACCTGTCCAGGTGTGATGACCTCACCTGTCCCTTGTAGATCCTGTACAACCGCACGATGGTGCAGCTGGGCATCTGCGCCTTGTCGCAGGGGCTGATCAAGGACGCTGCACAACGCCCTGCTGGACATCCAGAGCTCGGGTGTTGGGGTCAGGGCTGGTCAGGGCTGGTCAGAACTCACCTGTCCAGGTGTGATGGTGACACCTGTGCCTCACCTGTCCCTTGTAGATCCTGTACAACCGCACCATGGTCCAGCTGGGCATCTGCGCCTTCCGCCAGGGGCTGATCAAGGACGCGCACAACGCCCTGCTGGACATCCAGAGCTCGGGGCGGGCCAAGGAGCTGCTGGGGCAGGGGCTGCTGCTGCGCAGCCTGCAGGAGCGCAACGCCGAGCAGGAGAAGGTGGAGAAGCGGCGCCAGGTGCCCTTCCACATGCACGTCAACCTGGAGCTGCTCGAGTGCGTCTACCTGGTGGCCGCCATGCTGCTGGAGATCCCCTACATGGCGGCCCACGAGTTCGACGCCCGGCGCCGCATGATCAGCAAGCAGTTCCACCACCAGCTGCGCGTGGGGGAGCGGCAGCCCCTGCTGGGTACGGGGGGTTTGGTTATTTGGGGGAAATTTTTTTTGGGGGTTTTTTTGGGGGTTTTTTTGGGGTGAAATTGGGGTTTTTTGGGGTTTTTGGGGTTTTGGAGTTCGGCGCCCGGCGCCGCATGATCAGCAAGCAGTTCCACCACCAGCTGCGCGTGGGGGAGCGACAGCCCCTGCTGGGTACGGGGGTTTGGTTATTTGGGGAAATTTGGGGTGAAATTGGGGGGATTTTTGGGGGTTTTTGGGGTGTTATTGGGGTTTTTGGAGTTCGGCGCCACATGATCAGCAAGCAGTTCCACCACCAGCTGCGCGTGGGGGAGCGCCAGCCCCTGCTGGGTACGGGGGTTTGGTTATTTGGGTTTGGGGTTTTGGGGGTTTTGGGGTGAAGTGGGGTTTTGGGGTTTTTTGGGGGTTTTTTTGGGGGTTTTTGGAGTTCGGCGCCGCATGATCAGCAAGCAGTTCCACCACCAGCTGCGCGTGGGGGAGCGACAGCCCCTGCTGGGTACGGGGGTTTGGTTATTTGGGGGGTTTGGGTTTGTTTTGGGGGAAATTTGGGGTTTTTGGGAGTTTTTGGGGGTTTTTGGGGTTTTTTTGGGGTTTTTGGAGTTCGACGCCCGGCGCCGCATGATCAGCAAGCAGTTCCACCACCAGCTGCGCGTGGGGGAGCGACAGCCCCTGCTGGGTGCGGGGGTTTGGTTTGGTTATTTGGGGGAAATTTGGGGGTTTTGGGGTTTTTTGGGGTGAAATTGGGGTGAAATTGGGGGTTTTTTTGGGGTTTTTTTTGGGGTTTTTGGAGTTCGGCGCCGCATGATCAGCAAGCAGTTCCACCACCAGCTGCGCGTGGGAAGCGACAGCCCTGCTGGGTACGGGGGTTTGGTTTGTTTATTTGGGGGAAATTTGGGAGTTTTTTTGGGGGTTTTTTGGGGGTTTTTTTGGGGTTTTTGGAGTTCGGCGCCGCATGATCAGCAAGCAGTTCCACCACCAGCTGCGCGTGGGGGAGCGCCAGCCCCTGCTGGGTACGGGGGTTTGGTTTGTTTATTTGGGGGAAATTTGGGGTTTTTTTGGGGGAAATTTGGGGTTTTTTTGGGGTTTTTTGGGGTTTTTGGAGTTCGACGCCCGGCGCCGCATGATCAGCAAGCAGTTCCACCACCAGCTGCGCGTGGGGGAGCGACAGCCCCTGCTGGGTGCGGGGGGTTTGTTTATTTGGGGTTTTTTAGGGGTTTGGGGTGAAATTGGGGTTTTTTTGGGGGTTTTTTGGGGTTTTTTTGGGGTTTTTTTGGGGGTTTTTGGAGTTCGACGCCCGGCGCCGCATGATCAGCAAGCAGTTCCACCACCAGCTGCGCGTGGGAGGCGCCAGCCCTGCTGGGTGCGGGGGTTTGTTTATTTGGGGAATTTGGGGTTTTGGGGGTTTTGGGGTGAAATTGGGGTTTTTGGGGTTTTTGGGGTTTTTCTGGGGTTTTTCTGGGGTTTTTGGAGTTCGACGCCCGGCGCCGCATGATCAGCAAGCAGTTCCACCACCAGCTGCGCGTGGGGGAGGCGACAGCCCTGCTGGGTGCGGGAGTTTGTTTATTTGGGAAATTTGGGGGGTTTTGGGGTTTTGGTGAAGTTGGGGTTTTTGGGGTTTTGGGGGGTTTTCTGGGGTTTTTGGGGTTTTTGGAGTTCGGTAGCCGCATGATCAGCAAGCAGTTCCACCCACCAGCTGCGCGTGGGGAAGCGCCAGCCCTGCTGGGTGCGGGGGTTGGGGGTTTTTGGGGGGTTTGGGGGGTTTTGGGGGGTTTTGGGTTGGGGTTGTGCCCCTGAGTTGGGGAGGAGGGTTTGTGGGGGGGTTTTCTTGGGTTGGTTGTTCCTCGGTGAGTTCGAGTTCTCCAGACCCATAGATTGGTTTTTCTGCCCTATAGTCTGGTCAATGATCCCATAACGTGGTCCCTGACCCCATAACGTGGTTCCTGACCCCATAACTTGGTCCCTGACCCCATAAAATGGTCCCTCACCCCATAACTTGGTCCCTCACCACATAACGTGCTCCCTGCCCCCATAACCTGCTCCCTGACCCTATAAATTGATTCCCTGACCCCATAACCTGCTCCCTGACCCCATTGGTGTCCCCCTGACCCCATAACTGACCCCATAGCTGCTCCCTCACCACATAACGTGGTCCCTGACCCCGTAACTTGGTCCCTGACCCCATAACCTGGTCCATGACCCCATAAAATGGTCCCTGACCACATAACATGGTCCCTCACCCCATAACTTGGTCCCTCACCACATAACCTGGTCCCTGACCCCATAACTTGCTCCCTGACCCCATAAATTGATTCCCTGACCCATAAATTGATTTCCTGACCCCATAACTGATCCCCTGACCCCATAACGTGCTTTCTCACCCCATAACTTGGTCCCTGACCCCATAGCTGCTCCCTGACCCCATAACGTGGTCCCTGACCCCATAACTGACCCCCTGACCCCATAACTGACCCCATAACCCCCCAGGTCCCCCCGAGTCGATGCGGGAGCACGTGGTGGCATAACCTGCTCCCTGACCCCATAACTGACCCCTGACCCCATAACTGACCCCATCACTGACCCCATAAATGACCCCATCACTGACCCCATAACTGACCCCATCACTGACCCCATCACTGACCCCATAACTGACCCCCTGACCCCATCACTGACCCTATAACTGAGCCCTGACCCCATAACTGACCCCATAACTGACCCCATAACTGACTCCATAACTGACCCCATCACTGAACTCATAACTGACCCCAAAACTGACCCATAACTGACCCCATAACTGACCCCATAACTGACCCCATAACTGACCCCATAACTGACCCATAACTGACCCCATAACTGACCCCCTGACCCCATAACTGACCCCATAACTGACCCCATAAATTGATTACCTGTCCCTGACCCCCAGGCCCCCTGAGTCGATGAGGGAGCACGTGGTGGCCGCCTCCAAGGCCATGAAGACGGGGGTTAACTGACCCATAACTGACCCCATAACTGACCCCTGACCCCATAACTGACCCCATAAATTGATTACCTGTCCCCAGGCCCCCCCGAGTCGATGAGGGAACACGTGGTGGCCGCCTCCAAGGCCATGAAGACGGGGGACTGGCGGCGCTGCCACCGCTTCGTGGTCAACGAGAAGATGAACGGCAAGGTGTGGGACCTGTTCCCCGAGGCCGACCAGGTGCGCGCCATGCTCGTCAGGTGAGACCACCTGGGGGGGGTTGGGGGGGGTTTGGGGGATTTGGAGGGTTTGAGAGGGATTTAGGGGGTTTGGGGGGGTTTGGGGAGGGTTTGAGGGGATTTGGGGGTTTGGGGGCACTCCAGGTGTGCGCCATGCTCGTCAGGTGAGAACACCTGGGGGGTTTGGGGGATTTGGGGGTTGGAGGGATTTGAGGAGGTTTGAGGGGATTTCAGGGGGTTTGTGGGGGTTGAGGGGATTTGGGAGGGTTTGGGGGCGCTCCAGGGGTTTGGGGGCACTCCAGGTGCGGGCCATGCTCGTCAGGTGAGAACACCTGGGGGTTTGGGGGGGTTAGAGAGGGGATTTGGGGGGATTTGAGGGGTTTGGGGGGTTTGAGGGGATTTGGGGGGTTGGGAGGGATTTGGGGGTTGAGGGGATTTCGGGGGTTTGAAGGGGTTTGAGGGGGATTTGGGGGATTTGGGGGTTGGGGGCGCTCAGGTGTGCGCCATGCTCGTCAGGTGAGAACACCTGGGGGGTCTGGGAGGGAGTTGGGGGGTTTGGGGGGTTTGGGGGGGATTTGGGGGTTTGAGGGGATTTTGGGGGATTTGGGGGGTTTGAGGGGATTTGGGGGGTTTGAGGGGGATTTTGGGGGTTTGGGGGATTTGGGGGGTTTGAGGGGATTTGGGGGTTTGAGGGGATTTGGGGGGGTTCGGGGTCACTCCAGGGGTTTGGGGGCACTCCAGGTGTGGAGTCATGCTCGTCAGGTGAGAGCACCTGGGGGGTTTTTGGGGGGTTTGGGGGATTTGGAGGGGTTTGAGAGGGGTTTGGGGGGTTTGGGGGGGATTTGGGGGGTTGGGGGGATTTGGGGGGGTTTGGGGTCACTCCAGGGGGTTTGGGGGCACTCCAGGTGCGCGCCATGCTCGTCAGGTGAGAGCACCTGGGGGGTTTTTTGGGGGGGTTTGGTCACTCAACAGTCTCTAAGTGGTCATTCTGTGGTCACTCACCGGTCACTCCCTGGGTCAGTTGGTCACTCAGCGGTCACTCAGTGGTCACTCAGTGGTCACTCAGTGGTCAGCAGTCTCTCAGTGGTCAGTGGTCACTCAGTGGTCACTCAATGGTCACTCAGTGGTCAGCAGTCTCTCAGTGGTCACTCAGTGGTCACTCAGGGTCACTCAGTGGTCACTCAGTAGTCTCTCAGTGGTCAGTGGTCACTCAGTGGTCACTCAGTGGTCACTCAGTGGTCACTCAGTGGTCAGCAGTCTCTCAGTGGTAAGTGGTCACTCAGTGGTCACTCAGTGGTCACTCAGTGGTCACTCCATGGTCACTCAGTGGTCAGCAGTCTCTCAGTGGTCAGTGGTCACTCAGTGGTCAGCGATCACTCATGGTCAGTTGGTCACTCAGTGGTCACTCCATGGTCACTCAGTGGTCAGCAGTCTCTCAGTGGTCAGTGGTCACTCAGTGGTCAGTGGTCACTCAGTGGTCACTCAGTGGTCACTCGGTCAGTGTTCAGTGGGTGGTCACTCAGTGGTCACTCAGCGGTCACTCAGCGGTCAGTGGGTGGTCAGTGGGTGGTCAGTGGATGGTCAGTAGTGGTCAGTGGTCACTCAGTGGTCACTCAGTGGTCAGTGGATGGTCAGTGGATGGTCAGTAGTGGTCAGTGGTCACTCCATGGGTCAGTGGTCACTCAGTGGTCACTCAGTGGTCACTCAGCTGGTCACTCAGTGGTCACTGTGGGTCACTCAGTGGGTGGTCACTAGTGGTCACTCAGTGGTCACTCAGTGGTCACTCAGTGGTCACTCAGTGGTCACTAGTGGTCACTCAGTGGTCAGTGGTCACGTGGTCACTCAGATGGTCACTAGTGGTCACTCAGTGGTCACTCAGTGGTCACTCCATGGTCTCTCAGTGGTCAGTGTGTGGTCACTCAGCGGTCACTCAGCGGTCACTCAGCGGTCACTCAGTGGTCACTCAGCGGTCACTCAGCGGTCACTCAGCGGTCAGTGGATGGTCAGTAGTGGTCAGTAGTGTGGTCACTCAGTGGTCACTCAGCGGTCACTCAGCGGTCACTCTGCCCCCCCAGGAAGATCCAGGAGGAGTCTCTCCGCACGTACCTGTTCACCTACAGCAGCGTCTACGACTCCATCAGGTACGGGGCGTGGCCGGGGGGGGCGTGGCCACGCCCAGGTGACCTTACCGTGTCCCCTGACCACGCCCACCCCTCATTAGCATAAGGGCGTGGCCACCTTTGCTCACCTGGGCGTGGTTTGGGGGTGGGTGTGGCTGCTCCCAGGTGAGCTGGGCGTGGCCTCCCTGACCACACCCACATCCTCATTTGCATAAGGGCGTGGCCACCTTTGCGCCTCTCCCGCTCACCTGGGCGTGGTCGTGGGTGGGCGTGGCCGCTCCCAGGCGGGCTGGGCGTGGCCCAGGTGGGGTGGGCGTGGCCCAGGCGAGGTGGGCGTGGCCCAGGTGACCCCTGTGGCCCCTCCCCCCCCCAGCATGGAGACGCTGGCGGCCATGTTTGAGCTGGACCTGCCCACGGTGCACGGCATCATCAGCAAGATGATCATTAACGAGGAGCTCATGGTGAGGGGGCGGGGCCTCAACGGGGTGGGCGGGGCCTCAAGGGGTGGGCGGGGCCAGTGGGGGCAGGGAGGGGAAATTGGGGGGATTCGGGGCGGGTTTTGGGGTGGTTTTGGGGTTACCTGTGCCCCAGGTGTGTCGGGGTGGGCGTGGCTCACCTGGCCACACCCCCCTTGTTGTCATCAACCAATCAGAGACCAGAAAGAAGCACCTTAACCCAAGTGTGGGGTGGATTTGGGGTGGTTTTGGGTGTGGATTTGGGGTAGTTTTGGGGTTACCTGCGCCCCAGGTGTGGTCAAGGTGTGTTGAGGTGGGTGTGGCTCACCTGGCCACACCCCCCTCTGTTGTCACTCAACCAATCAGAGACCAGAAAGAAGCACCTTAACCCAAGTGTGGGGTGGTTTTGGGGGTGGATTTTGGGGTGGTTTTGGGGTTACCTGCGCCCCAGGTGGGTGTTGAGGTGGGCATGGCTCACCTGGGCACACCCCCCTCGTTATCATCAACCAGTCACAGACCAGAAAGAAGCACTTTAATCCAAGTGTGGGGCAGATTTGGGGTGGTTTTGGGGTCGGATTTTGGGGTAGTTTTGGGGTTACCTGCGCCCCAGGTGGGTGTTGAGGTGGGCGTGGCTCACCTGGCCACACCCCCCTAGTTGTCATCAACCAATCACAGACCAGAAAGAAGCACCTTAACCCAAGTGTGGGGTGGATTTGAGGTGGTTTTGGGGGCAGATTTTGGGGTGGTTTTGGGGTTACCTGCGCCCCAGGTGTGTCGGGGTGGGCGTGGCTCACCTGGCCACACCCCCCTCGTTGTCATCAACCAATCACAGACCAGAAAGAAGCCCCTTAACCCAAGTGTGGGGCGGATTTGGGGTGGTTTTGGGGGCAGATTTGGGGTGGTTTGGGGGTCGGATTTTGGGGTGGTTTTGGGGTTACCTGCGCCCCAGGTGAGTGTCGAGGTGGGCGTGGCTCACCTGGCCACACCCGTCTCATTCTCCTCAACCAATCAGAGACCAGAAAGAAGCCCCTTAACCCAAGTGTGGGGTGGTTTTGGGGGTGGATTTTGGGGTGGTTTTGGGGTTACCTGCGCCCCAGGTGGGTGTTGAGGTGGGCATGGCTCACCTGGGCACACCCCCCTCGTTATCATCAACCAGTCACAGACCAGAAAGAAGCACCTTAACCCAAGTGTGGGGCAGATTTGGGGTGGTTTTGGGGGCGGATTTGGGGTGGTTTTGGGGTTACCTGCGCCCCAGGTGTGGCGGGGTGGGCGTGGCTCACCTGGGCACACCCCCCTCGTTATCATCAACCAGTCACAGACCAGAAAGAAGCACCTTAACCCAAGTGTGGGGCAGATTTGGGGTGGTTTTGGGGGCGGATTTGGGGTGGTTTTGGGGTTACCTGTGCCCCAGGTGTGTCGAGGTGGGCGTGGCTCACCTGGGCACACCCCCCTCATTGTCATCAACCAATCAGAGACCAGAAAGAAGCCCCTTAACCCAAGTGTGGGGTGGTTTTGGGGGTGGATTTTGGGGTGGTTTTGGGGTTATCTGCGCCCCAGGTGAGTGTCGAGGTGGGCGTGGCTCACCTGGCCACACTCCCCTCGTTATCATCAACCAATCAGAGACCAGAAAGAAGCACTTTAATCCAAGTGTGGGCCAGATTTGGGGTGGTTTTGGGGTCGGATTTTGGGGTGGTTTTGGGGTTACCTGCGCCCCAGGTGTGGCGGGGTGGGCGTGGCTCACCTGGCCACGCCCCGGGCAGGCGTCTCTGGACCAGCCGACGGCGACGGTGATGATGCACCGGACGGAGCCGACGGCGACGCAGAACCTGGCGCTGCAGCTCGCCGAGAAGCTCGGCAACCTGGTGGAGAACAACGAGCGCGTCCTCGACCAGCGCCAGGGCGCCTACGGGGGGTACTTCCGGGGTAAGAGCACACCTGGGCACACCTGGGCACACCTGGGGGGCACGGGGGCACACCTGGGGGAGCGTCCTCAACCAGCGCCAGGGCACCTACGGGGGGTACTTCCGGGGTAAGAGCACACCTGGGCACACCTGGGCACACCTGGGGGGCACCTGGGCACACCTGGGGGGCACGGGGGAGCGTCCTCGACCAGCGCCAGGGCGCCTATGGCGGGTACTTCCGGGGTAAGAGCACACCTGGGCACACCTGGGCGCACCTGGGCACACCTGGGGGGCATGGGATGCATTTGGGAGACACCTGGGGGCACCTGGGCACACCTGGGGGGCACGGGGGCACCTGGGGGAGCGTCCTCGACCAGCGCCAGGGCGCCTACGGGGGGTACTTCCGGGGTAAGAGCACACCTGGGGGCACCTGGGCACACCTGGGGGGCACGGGGGCACACCTGGGGGAGCGTCCTCAACCAGCGCCAGGGTGCCTACGGGGGGTACTTCTGGGGTAAGAGCACACCTGGGGGCACCTGGGCACACCTGGGGGCAGCTGGGGGACACAGGGGGGACATCTGGGGGCACCTGGGGGATGTGGGATGCATTTGGGAGACATCTGGGGAGCACCTGGAGACACCTGGGGGTCACCTGACACACGTGGGACACACCTGGGCACACTTGGGCACACCTGGGCACACCTGGGACACACGTGGGACACACCTGGGCTCACCTGGGCACATGTGGGACACACCTGGGCACATGTGGGCATGCCTGGGGCACACATGGGACACACCTGGGCACACATGGGACACACCTGGGCTCACCTGGGACACACCTGGGCACACGTGGGACACACCTGGGACACACCTGGGCTCACCTGTCCCGGCCCCGCCCCCGCAGATCAGAAGGACGGCGGGTACCGCAAGGGCGACGGGTACCTGAGACGAGGCGGCTTCCGGCAGGAGCGCGGCAACTACTGAGCCACACCTGCCCCACGGCGGGGCCCACCTGCCCCACGCAGCCATCACCTGCCCCACAGATCCATCACCTGCCCCAGGGAACCATCACCTGTCCTACAGAACCATCACCTGCCCCATGGATCCATCACCTGCCCCATGGAGCCATCACCTGCCCCACAGATCCATCACCTGCCCCAGGGAACCATCACCTGTCCTACAGAACCATCACCTGCCCCATGGATCCATCACCTGCCCCACGCAGCCATCACCTGCCCCACGGAGCCATCACCTGCCCCACGGAACCATCACCTGCCCCAGGGAACCATCACCTGCCCCATGGAGCCATCACCTGCCCCACAGATCCATCACCTGCCCCAGGGAACCATCACCTGCCCCACAGATCCATCACCTGCCCCACAGATCCATCACCTGTCCTACAGAACCATCACCTGCCCCACAGATCCATCACCTGCCCCACAGATCCATCACCTGCCCCAGGGAACCATCACCTGCCCCACAGATCCATCACCTGCCCCACAGATCCATCACCTGTCCTACAGAACCATCACCTGCCCCACAGATCCATCACCTGCCCCACAGAACCATCACTTGCCCCAGGGAACCATCACCTGCCCTATAGAACCATCACCTGCCCCACAGAACCATCACTTGCCCCAGGGAACCATCACCTGTCCTACAGATCCATCACCTGCCCCACAGATCCATCACCTGCCCCATGGAGCCATCACCTGCCCCACAGATCCATCACCTGCCCCATGGAGCCATCACCTGCCCCAGGGAACCATCACCTGCCCCATGGAGCCATCACCTGCCCCACGGAACCATCACCTGTCCTACAGAACCATCACCTGCCCCATGGAACCATCACCTGCCCCACAGATCCATCACCTGCCCCAGGGAACCATCACCTGCCCCAGGGAACCATCACTTGCCCCACAGATCCATCACCTGCCCCACAGATCCATCACCTGCCCCATGGAGCCATCACCTGCCCCAGGGAACCATCACCTGCCCCACAGATCCATCACCTGCCCCACAGAACCATCACCTGCCCCACAGAACCATCACCTGCCCCACAGATCCATCACCTGCCCCACAGATCCATCACCTGCCCCAGGGAACCATCACTTGCCCCACAGATCCATCACCTGCCCCAGGGAACCATCACCTGCCCCATGGAGCCATCACCTGCCCCAGGGAACCATCACCTGCCCCACAGATCCATCACCTGCCCCACAGATCCATCACCTGCCCCATGGAGCCATCACCTGCCCCACAGATCCATCACCTGCCCCATGGAGCCATCACCTGCCCCAGGGAACCATCACTTGCCCCACAGATCCATCACCTGCCCCACAGATCCATCACCTGCCCCATGGAGCCATCACCTGCCCCACAGATCCATCACCTGCCCCACAGGTCACTCACCTGCCCCACATCGGGACCCACCGTGGCTGAAAATTTAATAAAGGATTCGTTAACGAGGCGTGGGAGTGACTTAATGAGCGCTGGGGGGAGGGGCTGCCCCCCAAAACCCATCCTGGCCCCACAGGTGACCCCATTTTGTGCCCCTCAGGTTTTCCCGCCATTTTGTGCCCCTCAGGATTTCCCGCCATTTTGTCCCCTCACGATTTCCCGCCATTTTCTCCCCTCAGGTTTTCCCTCCATTTTGTCCCCTCAACAATTTGCTGCCATTTTCTCCCCTCAGGTTTTCCCGCCATTTTGTCCCCTCGGGTTTTCCCTCCATTTTGTCCCCTCAGGTTTTTCCGCCATTTTCTCCCCTCTGGTTTTCCCCCAGTTTGTTCCCCTCATGATTTCCCACCATTTTGTCCCCTCACGATTTCCCGCCATTTTCTCCCCTCACGGTCCCCGCCATTTTGTCCCCTCAGGTTTCCCCTCCATTTTGTCCCCTCACGGTCCCCTCCATTTTCTCCCCTCAGGTTTTCCACCATTTTGTCCCCTCAGGTTTTCCCGCCATTTTCTCCCCTCACATTTTCCCTCCATTTTGTCCCCTCACGATTTGCCGCCATTTTGTGCCTGTCTGCCCCATAACCATCCCTGCTTTAATAAAATCATTATTCTTTGAATTAAAACCGTTAATTTATTAATTAGGCCTCACTAAGGAGCCACAAGGGCAGGGCATCCCTCTCTCCAACCTGCCCCATAGCGGCTCTTCCCCCCCACTCTCCTTCAACCCATTAATTACTCATTAAACCTCATTAATGATTGACGAGGGTGGGGGAGGGGACCCCCAGAATCCCTCACTAATTAATCCCGTTAATGAGTGACCCGGGGCGGGGGGAGGGGTGGATTTGTCCCCCTGGCACCGCGATGGGGCACGAGGGGGACAGGGGGACCGGGGGTCTCTATGGGGCCGGGGGATTTGGGGGTCTCTATGGGCCAGGGGAATTGGGGGTCTCTATGGGGCCGGGGGATCCAGGGGGTCTCTACGGGACCGAGGCATTCCAGAGGGGTCTCTATGGGGCCAGGGGATTTGGGGGTCTCTATGGGCCAGGGGGATTTGGGGGTCTCTATGGGGCCGGGGGATCCAGGGGGTCTCTATGGGGCGGGGGGCTCCATGGGGGTCTCTATGGGACCGAAGGGATCCAGAGGGGTCTCTATGGGGCCAGGGGATTTGGGGGTCTCTATGGGGTCGGGGAGATTCAGGGGGTCTCTATTGGGTCAGGGGATTTGGGGGTCTCTATGGGGCCGGGGGATCCAGGGGGTCTCTATGGGTCCGGGGTTCCCCGGCCGTGGGGGGGTCCCCGGGGGGGTCCCTGGCGGCGCGGATTGGGCAGGGCCGGGCGCTGAGGGCGCTTGGGGGGTGGGAGCTGGTGCGGGCCCTGCTGGTGCTGCGGCTCTGTGCCCACCCCTGGCTGGTGGACAACGCCGAGATGGTGAGACCCCCGACCCCTGAGAGCCCCTGCCCCCAGAGACCCTCCTGACCCACAGGGACCACCAGAGATCCACCCTGACCCACAGGGACCACACGAGACCCCACAGAGACCCCCTGAGAGACCCCCTGCACCCCCCCAGAGACCCTCCTGACCCACGGGGACCACCAGAGGTCCACCCTGACCCACAGAGACCCCACAGAGACCCCCGACCCCCTGAGAGACCCCCTGCACCCCCCCCAGAGACCCCCTGACCCACAGGGACCACACAGAGCACTCCTGGAGCCACAGGGACCCTCCTGAGCCACAGAGACCCCAGAGATCCACCCTGACCCTCAGAGACCCCCGTGACCCACAGGGAACCCTCTCTATGGGGTCAATCTATGGGGTCAGGGGGTCCCTGAGTGTCCCCCTCCCCCATAACTCCCTCCCCCCCCCAGGTGCTGCGGGGGTCGCAGCGGGTGCTGCCCCTCCCCCTTTGGGTTTGGGGTCAATCTCTGGGGTCAGGGGTCAACCTTTGGGGTCAGGGGGTCCCTGTGGGTCAGGGGGTCCCTGTAGGTCAGGGGTCAATCTTTGGGGTCAGGGGGTCCCTGTGGGTCAGGGGGTCCCTGAGTGTCCTGGGGTCAGGTGCTGCGGGGGTCGCAGCGGGTGCTGCCCCTCCCCCTGTGGGTCAGGGGGGGTCCCTGTGGGTCAGGGGTCAATCTTTGGGGTCCGGGGGGTCCCTGTGGGTCAGGAGGGTCCCTGTGGGTCAGGGGGGTCCCTGTGGGTCAGGGGTCAATCTATGGGGTCAGGGGGGTCTCTGAGTGTCCCCTCCCCCCCCAGGTGCTGCGGGGGTCGCAGCGGGTGCTGCCCCTCCCCCTGTGGGTCGGGGGGGTCCCTGTGGGTCTGGGGGTCAACCTGTGGGTCTGGGGTCAATCTGTGGGGTCCGGGGGGTCCCTGAGTGTCCCCCCTCCCCCCCAGGTGCTGCGGGGGTCGCAGCGGGTGCTGCCCCTCCCCCTTTGGCGGGGGCTGCTGTCGCTGTCCCTGTTCGGTCACTTCGCCTCGGGGCGTGGCCGCAGAGCCCTGGGGGGCGTGGCCGAGCGGCTCCGGGGGCGGGGCCTCCGCCCCATGCTCGCCCTGCCCCTGGAGGGGGAGGGGCCCGAGGGGGAGGGGTGAGTGGGGAGGGGAGGGGGGGGAGGAGGGGTGGGGAGGGGCGAATGGAGGGGGAGGGGCGGGGAGGGGTCACTTTGGGGTGGGAGGAGGGGAAGGAGGGGGAGGGGGAATTTCAGGGGGAGGGGAGGGCAAGGAGGGGAGGGGTCAGCTATGAGGTGGGGAGGGGTCACTTATATGGTGGGAGGGGCGAATTTGAGGGGGAGGGGCGGGGTGACTTATGGGGGTGGGGAGGAGGCGATATTGAGGGGAGGGGTGGGGAGGGGTCACTTGGGGGAGGGGAGATGAAGGTGGGGGAGGGGTGAGTGAGGATGGGGGGAGTGGGAGGGGTCAGTGATGGGGTCAGTTTTGGGGTCAGTTATGGGGTCAGTTATGGGGTCAGTGATGGGGTCAGTTATGGGGTCAGTTATGGGGTCAGTTATGGGGTCAGTGATGGGGTCAGTTATGGGGTCATGGGGTCAGTGATGGGGTCAGTATGGGGTCAGTTATGGGGTCAGTGATGGTCAGTTATGGGGTCAGTGATGGGGCTAAGCAGGGGGTCAGTGATGGGGTCAGTGATGGGGTCAGTGATGGGGTCAGTTATGGGGTCAGTTATGGGGTCAGTGATGGGGTCAGGTATGCAGTTATGGGGTCAGTGATGGGGTCAGTTATGGGGTCAGTTATGGGGTCAGTTATGGGGTCAGTGATGGGGTCAGTTATGGGGTCAAAGATGGGTCAGTTATGGGGTCAGTGTATGGGGTCAGTTATGGGGTCAGTGATGGGGTCAGTTATGGGGTCAGTGATGGGGCTGGGGGTCAGTTATGGGGCCATGCTGGGCCAGCAGGGCTGCAGTGATGGGGTCAGTTATGGGGTCAGCTTTGGGGTCAGTGATGGGGTAAGCAGCTGTATGGGTCTGTTATGGGGCTACGATGGGTCTGATGGGGTCAGTGATGGTAGGCTAACTGTGGGCAGTCTACAATGTGGGGCGTATGGGGTCAGTTATGGGGTCAGTGATAATAAGCGGGGTCAGTTATGGGGTCAGGGTCTGATGGGTCAGTGATGGGGTCAGTTATGGGGTCAGTTATGGGGCTGCAGGGTCAGTGATGGGGTCAGGGTGTATGGGGTCAGTGATGGGGTCAGTGATGGGGTCAGTTATGGGGTCAGTTATGGGGTCAGTGATGGGGTCAGTTATGGGTCAGTTATGGGGTCAGTTATGGGGTCAGTGATGGGGTCAGTTATGGGGTCAGTTATGGGGTCAGTGATGGGGTCACTATGGGGTCAGTTATGGGGTCAGTTTGGGGTCAGTTATGGGGTCAGTGATGGGGTCAGTTATGGGGTCAGTGATGGGGTCAGTGTATGGGGTCAGTGATGGGGTCAGTTATGGGGTCAGTTATGGGGTCAGTGATGGGGTCAGGTATGGGGTCAGTTATGGGGTCAGTGATGGGGTCAGTTATGGGGTCAGTTATGGGGTCAGTTATGGGGTCAGTTATGGGGTCAGTTTGGGGTCAGTTATGGGGTCAGTTATGGGGTCAGTGGGTCAGTTATGGGGTCAGTTATGGGGTCAGTGATGGGGTCAGTGATGGGGTCAGTGTATGGGGTCAGTTTTGGGGTCAGTTATGGGTCAGTGATGGGGTCAGTTGATGGGGTCAGTGATGGGCAGTTTGGGGTCAGTTATGGGGTCAGTTATGGGGTCAGTTATGGGGTCAGTTTTGGGGTCACCTATGGGGTCATGTGGGTCAGGGGTCGGTTCCAGGCCAGCTGTGGGGTCAGCTTACAGTGGGTCAGTGTTGGGATCAGTTATGGGGTCAGTTATGGGGTCAGTTATGGGGTCAGTTATGGGGTCAGGGGGTCAGTTATGGGGTCAGTTATGGGGTCAGTTATGGGGTCAGTTTTGGGGTCAGTTATGGGGTCAGTGATGGGGTCAGTGATGGGGTCAGTGATGGGGTCAGGTATGGGGTCAGTTATGGGGTCAGTGATGGGGTCAGTTATGGGGTCAGTTATGGGGTCAGGGGTCAGTTATGGGGTCACTGATGGGGTCAGTGATGGGGTCAGTGATGGGGTCAGTGATGGGGTCAGTGATGGGGTCAGTGATGGGGTCAGTGATGGGGTCAGTGATGGGGTCAGTGATGGGGTCAGTTTTGGGGTCAGTTATGGGGTCAGTTATGGGGTCAGTGTTGGGGTCAGTTATGGGGTCAGTGATGGGGTCAGTGATGGGGTCAGTTATGGGGTCAGTGATGGGGTCAGTTTTGGGGTCAGTTTGGGGTCAGTTTTGGGGTCAGTTTTGGGGTTTTGGGGTCAGTTTGGGGTCAGTTTTGGGGTCACTGATGGGGTCAGTGATGGGGTCAGTTTTGGGGTCAGTTATGGGGTCTGTGGGGCAGGGAGTTCTGGTTCCAGGCCAACTGTGGGGCAGCCCTACAATGTGTGGGGCTGGCGGCGGGGGCGGGGCCCGATCCTGCCGTGCAGATCAAGGTGACGGCGCTGCTGAGTCAGCGGCTCTGCGTGAGTGGGGGAGGGGCACGGGGAGGGGGGAGGGTCTGTGGGGTGGGACCCAGAAATTGGGGAGGGGAACCCATAAATGTGGGGTGGGGTCTTTGGGGTGGGATTTGTGGGGTGGGATTTGTGGGGTGGGGTCTTTGGGGTGGGATTTGTGGGTGGGATTTGTGGGGTGGGGTCTTTGGGGTGGGATTTAGGGGTGGGATTTGTGGGGTGGGGTCTGTGGGGTGGGATCTGTGGGGTGGGATTTGTGGGGTGGGGCCTTTGGGGGTGGGATTTAGGGGGTGGGATTTGTGGGGTGGGGTCTGTGGGGTGGGATCTGTGGTGGGTGGGATTTGTGGGGTGGGGTCTTTGGGGTGGGATTTAGGGGTGGGATTTGTGGGGTGGGATCTGTGGGGTGGGATTTGTGGGGTGGGGTCTGTGGGGTGGGATCTGTGGGGTGGGATCTGTGGGGTGGGGTCTGTGGATTGGGATTTGGGGGTGGGATTTGGGGGTGGGGTCTGTGGGGCAGGGTCTGTGGGGTGAGATTTGTGGGGTGGGGTCTGGGGGTGGGGTCCATGGGGTGGGGTCTGTGGGGTAGGACCCATAAATTTGGGGGGAGGGACCCTAAATGTGGGGTGGGGTCTGTGGGGTGGGATCTGTGGGGTAGGACCCATAAATTTGGGGTGGGGACCCAAAAGTTGGGGGACCCTAAATGTGGGGTGGGGTCTGTGGGGTGGGACCCGATGAGTGGGGGCGGGGTCTCTGAGGGGGACCCATAAATTTGGGGTGGGGTCTGTGGGGAGGGGCAGGAGTGGGGGAGGGGCATGAGTGTGGGGTGGGATTGTGGGTGGGACCCACGAGAGTCGGGATCAGCCCCACAAGTGTGGGGTGGGATCCGTGGGGCGGGGCCGTCCCTCTGTGGCCCCTCCCCACCCCTCTGTGGCCCCTCCCCCCCCAGGAGAAGCTCTCTCAGCGATTGGCTGAGCCGGGGGGGGCGGGGCTGACCCCGGACAAGATGGCGGCCGTGATGGGCGGGCAGGTAACCCCGCCCCCTTTTCCCCAGAGGCCACGCCCCCAACCATGAGGCCACGCCCCTTTTCATCAGACCACGCCCCTTTCACCAGAGCCACACCCTTATTTGACCAGACCACACCCCTTTGATCGAAGCCACTCCCCCTGATAGGCCCCACCCTTCATTAATGAAGCCACGCCCCTTCTGCCAAGAGCCACGCCCCCTTTTCCAGGGGACACGCCCTCAACTGCGAGGCCACACCCCTTTCACATGAAGCCACGCCCCCGAGATAAGACCACGCCCCTTCATTATGTGGCCACGCCCCTTCCTTACATGGCCACACCCATCTTTATGAGGCCACACCCATCTTTATGAGGCCACACCCACCTTTATGAAGCCACACCCACCTTTATGAGGCCACACCTACCTTTATGAGGCCACACCCACCTTTATGAGACCACACCCACCTCTATGAGGTCACACCCACTTTTATGAGGCCACACCCACCTTTGTGAGACCACACCCACCTTTGTGAGGCCACACCCACCTTTGTGAGACCACACCCACTTTTATGAGGCCACACCCACCCTTTTGAGGTCACACCCACCTTTATGAGGCCACACCCACTTTTACAAGGCCACACCCAACTTTCTGAGACCACACCCACCTTTCTGAGGCCACACCCACCTTTATGAGGCCACACCCATTTTAAGAGACCACGCCTACCTTTCTGAGGCCACACCCACCTTTACGAGGCCCCACCCTCCTGTATGAGGCCACTCCCACCTTTCTTAGGCCACACCCACATCTATGAGACCACACCCACCTTTCTGAGACCACACCCACCTTCATAAGGCCACACCCACCTTTCTGAGGCCACACCCAACTTTCTGAGACCACACCCACCGTTCTGAGGCCACACCCACCTTTACGAGGCCACACCCACCTTTGGGTTGCCACACCCACCTTTACGAGGCCACACCCACCTTTACGAGGCCACACCCACCTTTGTGAGGCCACACCCACCTTTCTTAAGCCACACCCACCTTTATGAGGCCACACCCACCTGTATGAGGCCACACCCATCTTTATGAGGCCACACCCATTTTAAGAGGGCACACCCACCTGTATGAGGCCACACCCACCTTTATGAGGCCACACCCTTTTTCCTGATAAGCCCCGCCCCCAGGGGGGTCTCAGCCCCGCCCCCCTCACCTGCAGGCTCCTCCCCCCAGGTGCCGAATTTCCCCGGGCTGAGCCCCCCCGAGAACGAACACCTGGGCGGGGCCCTGCGCAGGATCGACCGCGTCGCCCAGGTGGGGGCACACCTGGGGCACCTGGCACACCTGGGGCACCTGCCCCACCTGTACCACCTCACCTGTCCCACCTGTACCACCTCACCTGTCCCACCTGGGGCATCTGTCCCACCTGTACCACCTCACCTGTCCCACCTGGGGCACCTGTCCCACCTGTACCACCTCACCTGTCCCACCTGTACCACCTCACCTGTCCCACCTGGGGCATCTGTCCCACCTGTGCCACCTCACCTGTCCCACCTGGGGCACCTGGCCCACCTGGGGCACCTGTCCCACCTGTACCACCTCACCTGTCCCACCTGGGGCACCTGGCCCACCTGGGGCACCTGTCCCACCTGTCCCACCTGTCCCAGTCCCACCTGGGTCCCCTGGGGCACCTGTCCCACCTGTCCCACCTGTCCCACCTGTCCCAGTCCCACCTGGGGCACCTGTCCCACCTGGGGCACCTGTCACCTGTCCCACCTGGGCCACCTCACCTGTCCCACCTGGGCCACCTGTCCTTGTCCCACCTGGGGCACCTGTCCCACCTGGGCCACCTGGGGCACCTGTCCCACCTGTGGCACACCTGTCCTTGTCCCACCTGGGTCATCTGGGCCACCTGTCCCACCTGGGCCACCTGTCCCACCTGGGCCACCTGTCCCTGTCCCACCTGGGTCATGTGGGGCACTTGTCCCACCTGGGCCACCTGTCCCCGTGCCCCACCTGGGTCATCTGGGCCACCTGTCCCACCTGTGGCACCTCACCTGTCCCACCTGGGTCACCTGTCCCATCTGTTCCAGTCCCATCAGTCTCACCAGTCCCATCTCACCTGTCCCATCTCACCTGTCCCACTCCCACCTGTCCCACCTGTCCCAGTCCTGCCTGTCCCACCTGTCCCATCTCACCTATCCATGTCTCACCTGTCCCAGTCCCATCTCACCTGTCCCCCCTCACCTGTCCCAGTCTCACCTGTCCCAGTCTCACCTGTCTCAGTCCCATCTCACCTGTCCCCCCTCACCTGTCCCAGTCTCACCTGTCCCACCTGTCCCACCCATCCTACCTATCCCATCTCACCTGTCCCACCTGTCCCAGTCCCACCTGTCCCCCAGTCCCCCCTGTCCCACCTGTCCCACCTGTCCCACCTGTTCCAGTCCCACCAGTCCCACCTGTCCCACCTGTCCCAGCCCCACCAGTCCCACCTGTCCCACCTGTCCCCCCTGTCCCAGTCCCACCTGTTCCAGTCCTACCTGTCCCACCTGTCCCACCTGTCCTTGTCCCACCAGTCCCACCAGTCCCCCCAGTCCCACCTGTCCCAGTCCCACCTGTCCCACCTGTCCTTGTCCCACCAGTCCCACCAGTCCCCCCAGTCCCACCTGTCCCCCCTGTCCCAGTCCCCCCTGTCCCCCTGTCCCACCTGTCTCACCTGTCCCACCTATCCCATCTCACCTGTCCACCTGTCCTTGTCCCACCTGTCCCCCAGTCCCCCCAGTCCCCCCTGTCCCCCCTGTCCCAGTCCCACCTGTCCCACCTGTCCCACCTATCCCATCTCACCTGTCCACCTGTCCCCCTGTCCCACCTGTCCCCCTGTCCCAGTCCCACCTGTTCCAGTCCTACCTGTCCCACCTGTCCCACCTGTCCCAGTCCCACCTGTCCCACCTGTCCCACCCATCCTACCTATCCCATCTCACCTGTCCCACCTGTCCCAGTCCCACCTGTCCCCCAGTCCCCCAGTCCCCCTGTCCCACCAGTCCCAGTCCCACCTGTCCCCCTGTCCCACCTGTCCCAGTCCCCCCAGTCCCACCTGTCCCACCTGTCCCACCTGTCCCACCTGTCCCACTCTCACCAGTCCCACCTGTCCCACCTGTCCCACTCTCACCTGTCCCACCTGTCCCACCTGTCCCTGTCCCAGCTGTCCCAGTCCCCCCTGTCCCACCTGTCCCACCTGTCCCACCTGTCCCACCTGTCCTAGTCCCACCTGTCCCACCTGTCCCAGTCCCCCCAGTCCCCCCTGTCTCACCTGTCCCAGTCCCACCTGTCCCAGTCCCACCTGTCTCACCTGTCCCACCTGTTCCAGTCCCACCTGTCCCACCTGTCCCAGTCCCACCTGTCCCACCTGTCCCACCTGTCCCACCTGTCCTAGTCCCACCTGTCCCACCTGTCCCAGTCCCCCCAGTCCCCCCTGTCTCACCAGTCCCACCTGTCGTGCAGGCGGCGGTGGCGGGCGGGGTCCGCCTGCTGGTGGACGCGGAGCTGTCCCACCTGAACCCGGCGCTCACCTGCGTCACCCTGGGGCTCATGTGGCGCCACAACCGCCGGGGGGCGCTGCCCTGGGTCTGGAACACCTACCAGGCCTACCTGCAGGTGCACCTGGGGGGAGGGGACACACCTGGGACACACCTGGGGGGGGGACGCTGCCCTGGGTCTGGAACACCTACCAGGCCTACCTGCAGGTACACCTGGGGGGAGGGGACACACCTGGGACACACCTGGGACACACCTGGACACACCTGGGGGGAGGGGACGGGCCAGGGACACACCTGGGACACACCTGGGACACACCTGGGACACACCTGGGGGGGAGGGGATGCTGCCCTGGGTCTGGAACACCTACCAGGCCTACCTGCAGGTGCACCTGGGGGGAGGGGACACACCTGGGACACACCTGGGACACTGGACACACCTGGGAACACACCTGGGACACACCTGGGACACACCTGGGACAGGAGGGATGCTGCCCTGGGTCTGGAACACCTACCAGGCCTACCTGCAGGTGCACCTGGGGGGAGGGGACACACCTGGGACACACCTGGGACACACCTGGACACACCTGGGACACACCTGGGACACACCTGGACACACCTGGACATGCCCAGACACACCTGGGACACACCTGGGGGGAGGGGACACACCTGGGACACACCTGGACACACCTGGGGGGGAGGGGATGCTGCCCTGGGTCTGGAACACCTACCAGGCCTACCTGCAGGTACACCTGGGGGGAGGGGACACACCTGGGACACACCTGGGACACACCTGGACACACCTGGGACACACCTGGGGGGAGGGGACGGGCCAGGGACACACCTGGGACACACCTGGGACACACGTGGGACACACCTGGGGGGGAGGGGACACACCTGGGACACACGTGGGACACACCCAGACACACCTGGACACACCTGGGGGGGTTGGGACACACCTGGGACACACCTGAGGGTGACTTTGGGTCATTTTGGGGTGATTTTAAGGTGATTTTGGGTCATGTTGGGGTGATTTTGGGTCGTTTTGAGGGGATTCAGGGGGTGATTTTGGGTCATTTTGAGGGGATTCAGGGGGTGATTTGGGGGTGATTTTGGGGGCCATTTTAGTTGATTTTGGGTTATTTTGGGTCGATTTTGGGGTGATTTTGGGTCGTTCAGGGGGTGATTTTGGGGTCACGTTGTGATTTTGGGTCATTTTGAGGGGATTCAGGGGGTGATTTGGGGGTGATTTTGGGGTGATTTTGGGGCCATTTGGGTTGATTTTGGGTTATTTTGGGTCATTTTGGGGTGATTTGGGGTCATTCAGGGGGTGATTTCAGGGTCACGTTGTGGTGATTTTGGGGTCATTTTGAGGTGATTTTGGGGTGATTTTGGGGCGATTCAGGGCGTGGTTTTGGGTCATTTTGTGGTGATTTTGGGTCATTTTGAGGGGATTCAGGGGGTGATTTTGGGGTGATTTGTGGATCCTGTTGGGGTGATTTTGGGTGATTTTGGGTCATTTTGAGGTGATTTAGGGGGTGATTTTGTGGTGATTTTGGGGTGATTTTGGGTCATTTTGAGGTGATTTAGGGGGTGATTTTGGGGTCATTTAGGGGGCAATTTTTGGGTCATTTTGGGGTGATTTTGGGGCCATTTTGAGATGATTTAGGGGGTGATTTTGAGGTGATTTAGAGTGTTGGGGTCATTTTGGGGCTGATTTTGGGTGATTTGGGGGTGATTTTGGGGCCATTTGGGTTGATTTTGGGTTATTTTGAGGTGATTTAGGGGGCGATTTTGGGGTGATTTTGGGTCATTTTGGGTTCATTTTGAGTTATTTTGAGGTGATTTAGGGGGTAATTTTGGGGCGATTCAGGGGGTGATTTTGGGGTCATTTTGAGGTGATTTAGGGGTCATTTTGGGGTGATTCAGGGGGTGATTTGGGGTAATTTTTGTGGTGATTTTGGGGTGATTTTGGGTGATTTTAAAGTCATTTTGGGGGTGATTTTGGGGTCATTTATGGGACGATTTGGGGGTGATTTTGGGGTCATTTTGAGATGATTTAGGGGGTGATTTTGAAGTGATTCAGGGGGGGATTTTGGGGTCATTTTGGGGTGATTTTGGGTCATTTTGAGTTGAGGTGATTTAGGAGGTGATTTTGGGTCATTTTGGGGTGATTTGGGGGTAATTTTGGGGGTGATTTTGGGGTCATTTAGGGGGCGATTTTTGGGTCATTTTGGCGTCATTGTGAGGTGATTTGGGGGTGATTTTGGGGTCATTTTGGGTGATTTTGGGGTCATTTTGGGGTCATTTGGGTTGATTTTGGGGTCATGTTGGGGCGATTCAGGGGGTGATTTGGGGGTCATTTTGGGGTGATTTTGGGGTGATTCAGAGGGTGATTTTGGGGTCATTGTGAGGTGATTTAGGGGGTGATTTTGGGGTCATTTAGGGGGTGATTTTGGGGTGATTTGGGGGTCATTTGGGGTGATTTTGGGGTGATTCAGGGGTGATTTTGGGTGATTCAGAGGTGATTTTGGGGTCATTGTGAGGTGATTTAGGGGTGATTTTGGGGTCATTTAGGGGTGATTTTGGGGTGATTTGGGGTCATTTGGGGTGATTTTGGGTGATTCAGGGGTGATTTTGGGGTCATTTTGAGGTCATTTGAGGTGATTTTGGGGTTATTTGGGTTGATTTTGGGGTCATGTTGGGGGTGATTTTGGGGTGATTTGGGGGTCATTTGGGGGTGATTTTGGGGTGATTCAGGGGGTGATTTTGGGGTCATTTTGGGGTCATTTTGAGGTGATTTTGGGGTCATTTGGGTTGATTTTGGGGTCATGTTGGGGGTGATTTTGGGTCATTTTGGGGTCATTTTGGGGTGATTTTGGGGTGATTCAGGGGGTGATTTTGGGGTCATTTTGAGGTGATTTAGGGGGTGATTTTGGGTCATTTTGGGGTCATGTTGGGGCGATTCAGGGGGTGATTTGGGGGTCGTTTTGGGGTGATTTTGGGGTGATTCAGGGGTGATTTTGGGGTCATTTTGAGGTGATTTAGGGGTGATTTTGGGTCATTTTGGGGTCATGTTAGCGATTCAGGGGTGATTTGGGGGTCGTTTTGGGGTGATTTTGGGGTGATTCAGGGGGTGATTTTGGGGTCATTTTGAGGTGATTTAGGGGGTGATTTTGGGTCATTTTGGGGTCATGTTGGGGCGATTCTGGGGTGATTCAGGGGGTGATTTTGGGGTCATTGTGAGGTGATTTGGGGGTGATTTTGGGGCCATTTGGGTTGATTTTGGGGTTGATTTGGGGGTAATTTGGGGGTGATTTGGGGGTGATTTTGGGGTGGGCGTGTCCCCACCTTTCCCGCCAGGAGGCCGAGGGGCGTCTCCGGGCCGACTCCGCCCTCTGTGCCCGGGTGGGCGTGGCCTTCGGGGCGAAGCTGGTGCGGGGGGCGTACCTGGAGCTCGAGAGGGGCCTCGCGGCCGCCGGGGGGCGCCCTCCCCCCACCTGGGCCACGCCCGAGGAGACCTCGCTCAGGTGAGACCCCCAAAAAGGGGGGGCATTTTGGGGGATTTGGGGGATTTTGGGGGGGATTTTGAGGGGATTTGGGGTGATTTTTAAGGATTTGAATGAGGTGATTTTAAAGGGGATTTTTGGGTGGATTTGGGGTGATTTTTAAGGATTTTAATGAGGTGATTTTAAAGGGGATTTTTGGGTGGGTTTGGGGTGGTTTTAAGGAGTTTTTTGAGGTGACTTTTTAGAGATTTTTTGGGGGGGTTGGGGGGATGTTTTAGTGATTTTTGGGGGAATTTGGGGGGATTTTGAGGGGATTTGGGGTGATTTTTAAGGATTTGAATGAGGTGATTTTAAAGGGGATTTTTGGGTGGATTTGGGGTGGTTTTAAGGATTTGAATGAGGTGATTTTTAAGGGGATTTTTGGGTGGATTTGGGGTGGTTTAAAGGAGTTTTTTTGAGGTGACTTCTTAGAGATTTTTTGGGGGGGTTGGGGGGATTTTTAGCCATTTGGGGGGGATTTTTAAGAGGGTTTTTGGGTGGATTTGGGGTGGTTTTTAAGGACGTTTTGAGGTGATTTTTAAGGATGTTTTTGAGGTGATGTTTTTAGGGATTTCGGGGGAATTTGGGGGGATTTTTGGGTGGATTTTGGGGGATTTTTTAAGGGGGTTTTCGAGTGGATTCAGGGTGATTTTTAAGGATTTTTTTTTTTAGGTGATTTTTTTTTGGGGAGTTTCAAAGGGATTTGGAGTGTTGTGGGTTTTTTTAAGGTATTTTTTCATGGAATTTGGGTAAATTTTTGGCGGGATTTTCTGATTTCCCACATTTTCCTCTTTGGGTTTTTTTGCCCCTTTTCTTCATCTGTGACTTTGTCATTTTTGGGGACTTTTTGGGACGACTTTTTGTGCTATTTTCAGGCCAATTTCGTGTCCATTTTTGGGGCGAGTTTGGGTCGATTTGGGGGGCGATTTTGATGGCACTTTCAGGGTGGTGTTGGGGGCTATTTTGGGGCAATTTTCAGGGTTATTTCCAGGGCAATTTTGGAGCGATTTGGGGATGATTTACGGCATTTTTTGGGGTGATTTTTGGGAAATTTTCAGGGCCATTTTGGGGGTGATTTTCAGAGTGATTCTTGGGCAATTTCGGGGCAATTTTCAGGGTGATTTTTGGGACGATTTTGGGGGATTTTCAAAGTTATTTTCGGGGCGATTTTGGGGTGATTTTTTGAGGGATTTGGGGTCGATTTTGGGGGGGATTTTCAGGGCGATTTTACTGCCAATTTCAGGGTGATTTGGGGGCGATTTTGGGTTGATATTCGGGGCTATTTTGGTACCATTTTCGGGGCGATTTTGGGGGTGATTTTGGTGCCAGTTTCATGGCCATTTTGGGGCGAATTTCGGGCGACTTTTGGGGAGATTTTGGGCGATTTTGCTGCCATTTTAGTGCCATTTTGATGTCATTTTGGTTCCATTTCCAGGCCGATTTTGGGGGCCATATTCCGCCCCATTTCCAGAACTTTTTCCCCCCCAAACCCCCCATTTCCCCTCTTTTTTTCCCCCCCCATTCTCCTCCTTCTTATCCCACCCTTCCCACCCCATATTTTTTTGGGGAATTTCCCCTAAAATTTGGGCTGATTTCCCCCTTTTTCCCCCCCCATTCCCCTCCTTCTTTCCCACCCTTCCCACCCCATATTTTTTTTGGAATTTCCCCTAAAATTTGGGCTGATTTCCTTCCCCTAAAATTCTGGACCGATTTCCTTTTTCCCCCATTCCCCTCCTTCTTTCTCACCTCTCCCACTCAATTTTTGGGGAATTTCCCAAAAATTTGGGCTGATTTCCCCTTTTTTTCCCCCCCATTCCCCTCCTTCTTATCCCACCCTTCCCACCCCATATTTTTTTGGGGAATTTCCCCTAAAATTTGGGCTGATTTCCCCCTTTTTTCCCTAAAATTTGGGCTGATTTCCCCCTTTTTTCCCCCCCATTCCCCTCCTTCTTTCTCACCTCTCCCACCCCATATTTTTTTGGGGAATTTCCCCTAAAATTTGGGCTGATTTCTCCCTTTTTCCCTAAATTTGGGCCGATTTCCCCCTTTTTCCCCCCTCTCTCTCAGCTACCAGCGCTGCCTGGACGTGGCCCTGGCCGAGGTTGCCCGGCCGGGCTCTCGACTGGGTCTGGTGGTGGCCACTCACAACGAGGGCTCGGTGCTCCACGCCGCCCGCAGGTGAGGGGGGGAGGGGCCTCGCTGACGTCATCCCCACCCTCCCCCGCCCCTCCCCTTTCTGAGCCCCTCCCCCCCCGCCAGGATGGAGGAGCTTTCCCTGCCCCGCTCCGGGGGCTCCGTTTGGTTCGCGCAGCTCATGGGGATGGGGGACCACATCTCGCTGGCCCTGGGTAAGGGGGGGGCCCAAAATTATCCCTGAGTGACCCCTGGGGGACCCCCGAGTGACCACACAGTGACCCTCCCCAAATTATCCCTAAATGACCCCTGAGTGACCTCTGAGTGACCCCTGAGTGATACCCGCAAATTGTCCCAAAATGACCCCCCTGGGTGACCCCCCCTAAATCACCCCCAAAATCACCCCAAAATGACCCAAAATCACCCCCAAAATGCCCCCAAATCACGCCAAAATGACCCTAAAATCACCCCCAAAAATCACTCCCAAATGACCCAAATCACCCCCCAAAATACCCCCAAATCACCCCAAAATGACCCTAAAATCACCCCCAAAAATCACTCCCAAATGACCCAAATCACCCCCCAAAATCACCCCAAAATGACCCCAAAAATCACCCCAAAATGACCCTAAAATCACTCCCAAAATGACCCTAAATGTCCCCAAAATGCCCCCAAATCACCCCCAAAATCACCCCAAAATAACCTTAAAATCAACCCCAAAATCATCCCCAAAATGCCCCCAAATCACCCCAAAATGTCCCCAAAATGCCTTCAAATCACCCCCTAAATCATCCCCAAATCACCCCCAAAATCACCCCAAAATGACCCAAAATGCCCTCCAATCACTCCAAAATTATCTTAAAATCACCCCCAAAATCACCAAAAATCACACCAAAACGACCCCAAAATCACCCTCTAAATCACCCCAAATTGACCCCCAAATGACCCCTAAATCACCCCAAATACCCCAAAATCACCCCCAAAATTCCCCAAAATGACCCAAAATCACTCCCAAAATCACCCCCAAATGACCCAAAATCAGCCCAAAATGACCCTAAAATCACCCCCAAAATCACCCCCAAAATCACCCCAAAATCCCCCAAAATCCCCCCAAAATGACCTTAAAATCAACCCCAAAATCATCCCCAAAATGACCCAAAATGACCCAAAATGACCCAAAATATCCCAAAATGCCCCCAAAGCACCCCAACATGACCTTAAAATCACCCCCAACATGACCTTAAAATCACCCCCAAAATGACCCCCAAATGACCCCCAAAATCACCCCAAAATGACCCAAAATACCCCCAAATCACCCCCAAAATCACGCCCAAAATCACCCCCAAAATCATCCCCAAAATCACCCCAAAATGACCCAAAATGCCCCAAAATCGTCCCAAAATGACCCAAAATGTCCCTAAAATGTCCCCAAAATCATCCCCAAAATCACCCCAAATTGACCCAAAATCACCCCAAAATGACCCAAAATGTCCCTAAAATGTCCCCAAAATCACCCCCAAAATCATCCCAAAATCACCCCCAAAATCACCCCAAATTGACCCAAAATCACCCCAAAATGACCCAAAATGTCCCTAAAATGTCCCCAAAATCACCCCCAAAATCATCCCAAAATCACCCCCAAAATCACCCCAAAACGACCCAAAATGCCCCCAAAATCACTCCCCAAATCACCCCAAAATGACCCAAAATGTCCCTAAAATGTCCCAAAATGCCCCCAAATCATCCCCAAAATCACCCAAAATCACCCCCCAAATCACCCCAAAATGACCTTAAAATCACCCCCAAAATCACTCCCAAAATCACCCCCAAAATCACCCCAAAATGACCCAAAATCACCCCAAAATGACCCAAAATCACCCCAAAATGACCTTAAAATCACCCCCAAAATCACCCCAAAATCACCCCCAAAATCACCCCAAAATCACCCCAAAATGTCCCTAAAATGACCCAAAATGTCCCTAAAATGACCCAAAATGCCCCAAAATGACCCAAAATCACCCCCAAAATCACCCCAAAACGACCCAAAATGCCCCCAAAATCACTCCCCAAATCACCCCAAAATGACCCAAAATGTCCCTAAAATGTCCCAAAATGCCCCTAAAATCACCCAAAATCACCCCCAAAATCACCCCCCAAATCACCCCAAAATGACCTTAAAATCACCCCCAAAATCACTCCCCAAATCACCCCCAAAATCACCCCAAAATGACCCAAAATCACCCCCAAATCACCCCCAAATGACCTCAAAATCACTCCCAAAATCACCCCCAAATCACCCCAAAATCACCCCCAAAATCACCCAAAATCACCCTAAAATCACCCTAAAATGACCCTAAAATGACCCCAAAATCACCCCAAAATCATCCCAAAATCACCCCCAAAATCACCCCAAAACACCCCAAAATGCCCCCAAAATCACTCCCCAAATCACCCTAAAATGACCCCAAAATCTCCCTAAATGTCCCAAAATGCCCCCAAAATCATCCCCTAAAATCACTCCCAAAATCACTCCCCAAATCACCCCAAAATGACCTTAAAATCACCCCCAAAATCACCCCCAAATCACCCCCAAAATCACCCCAAAATGACCCAAAATGTCCCTAAAATGACCCAAAATGTCCCTAAAATGCCCCAAAATGACCCAAAATGTCCCAAAATCACCCCAAATCACCCCAAATCGCCCCAATCGCCCCGAATTGACCCCAAACCCTCCCCCAGGCAGTCTGCGTCCGTGGGTGTACAATCGGTGCCGGTCGGGACCCCGAGGTGACGGTGCCGCACCTGGCCTCAAGGCCGCCGAAAACCGGGGCTCTGGCGGAGGCCCCAGAGGAGGGGCAGCTGCTCTGGGCGAGCCGCATGGCTCCGCCCATGGGAGTGACCCCCAAAAATCCCCAAATCCACCAGGAGACCCCCAAAATCCACCCTGAGACCCCAAACCCCCCAAAATTCACCCCAGACCCCAAAAATCCCCCCAAAATCCACCCTGAGACCCCCAAAACCACTCTGAGAACCCCAAACCACCTGGGACACCCAAAATCACCTTGAGACCCCTAAAACCCCCAAACCCCCCGGGACCTCCAAAACCGGGGCGCTGACGGCCCGCAGGGAGGGGCAGCTGCTCTGGGCGGAGCTTCGGCGCAGGCTCCGCCCATGGGAGTGACCCCCCAAAAAAATCCACCCAAAACTCACTTTGGGACCCCCAAAAACCACCTTGGAACCCAAGAAAACCACCCTGAGACCCCTAAAACCCCCCAAAAAATCCACCCAGAGACCCCAAAAATCCCCCAAAAAAATCCACCCAGAGACCCCCAAAAACCACCCTAGGACACCCAAAATCCACCCTGAGAACCCCCAAAACCCAAAAAACCACCTTGAGACCCCCCAAAACCCCCTGGGACCCCCAAAGTGGGGCGCTGGGCGGGCCTGCAGGGGAGGGCAGCTGCTCTGGGCGGAGCTTCGGCGCAGGCTCCGCCCATGGGAGTGACCCCCCAAAAAAATCCACCCAGAGACCCAAAAAATCCCCCCCAAAAAAATCCACCCTGAGACCTCCAAAACCCACTCTGAGACCCCAAAAAATCACCTTGAGAACCCCCAAAACCCCCCAAAAATCCACCTTGAAACCCCAAAAAACCATCTTGAAAACCCAAAAAATCCACCCTGAGACCCCAAAAAACCACCTTGAAAACCCAAAAAACCACCTTGAAAACCCAAAAAACCACCCTGAGACCCCAAAAATCCCCCAAAAAATCCACCCTGAGACCCCCAAAATCCCCCCCCAAAAAAAACCACCCTGAGACCCCCAAAAATCACCTTGAAAACCCAAAAAATCCACCCTGAGACCCCAAAAACCCCCCCAAAAAAAGCAACCTGAGACCCCAAAATCCACCCTGAGACCCCAAGACCCCCAAAAATCCATCCTGAGACCCCCAAAAACCCCCCAAAAAATCCACTCTGAGACCCCAAAAAATCCCCCAAAAAAATCCACCCTGAGACCCCAAAAATCCCCAAAAAATGCCCCCAAAACTCACTTTGGGAGCCCCAAAAACCACCTTAAAACCCAAAAAAATCACCTTGAAACCCCAAAAAATCCACCCTAAGACCCACAAAAAACACCCTGAGACCCCAAAAAATCCACCCTGAGACCCCAAAAAATCCACCCTGAGACCCCAAAAATCCCCCAAAAACTCCACTCTGAGACCCCAAAAACCCCACCCAGAGACCCCAAAAATCCCCCCAAAAAATCCACCCTGAGACCCCAAAAAATCACCTTGAAAACCCCAAAACCCCAAAAACCACTTTGAAAACCCAAAAAATCCACCCTGAGACCCCAAAAACCACCCTGAGACCCCCAAAAATCCCCCCAAAGAATCCACCCTGAGACCCCAAAAAATCACCTTGAAAACCCCAAAACCCCCAAAAACCACCTTGAAACCCCAAAAAATCCACCCTGAGACCCCAAAAATCCCCCCAAAAAATCCACCCTGCGACCCCAAAAATGCCCCCAAAAAATCCACCCTGAGACCCCAAAAATCCCCCCAAAAAAAACCACCCTGAGACCCCAAAAAATCCACCCTGAGACCCCCAAACCCCCCCCAAAAAAATCCACCCTGAGACCCCAACCCCCCCCAAAAATCCATCCTGAGACCCCCAAAACCCCCAAAAATCCACTCTGAGACCCCAAAAATCCCCCAAAAAATCCACCCTGAGACCCCAAAAAATCACCTTGAAACCCCCAAAACCCCCAAAAACCACCTTGAAAACCCAAAAACCCACCCAGAGACCCCAAAAATCCCCTGAACCCCAAAAATCCACCCTGAGACCCCAAAACCCCACCCCGAGACCCCCAAAAACCACCCCGAGACCCCCAAAATCACCCCAAAAACCACCTTGAGACCCCCAAAATCCCCCCCAAGAACCCCAAAACCCACCCCGAACCCCAAAAATCCACCTTGAGACCCCCAAAATCACCCCTGAGACCCCAAAATCACCCTGAGACCCCAAAATCACCTGAGACCCCAAAACCCCCAAAATCCACCCTGAGACCCCAAAATCCCAAACCCACTCTGAGACCCCAAAAATCACCCTGAGACCCCAAAACCACCTTGAAACCCCCCCAAAACCACCTTGAAACCCAAAAATCCACCCTGAGACCCCAAAAATCCCCCAAAAATCCACCCTGAGACCCCAAAATCCACCCTGAGACCCCAAAATCCCCCCCAAAAATCCACCCTGAGACCCCAAACTCCACCCTGAGACCCCCAAAATCACCCCTGAGACCCCCAAAATTACCCCAAAAACACCCTGAGACCCCAAAATCCCCCTAAGAACCCCAAAACCCACCCCTGAGACCCCAAAAATCCACCTTGAGACCCCCAAACTCCCCCAAGAACCCCAAACCCACCCTGAAACCCCAAAACCCACCCTGAGACCCCAAAATCACCCCGAGACCCAAAAACACCCTGAGACCCCCAAACCCCCAAAAATCCACCCTGAGACCCCAAAAATCACCTTGAAACCCCAAAAACACCTTGAAAACCCCCAAAACCACCTTGAAAACCCAAAAATCCACCCTGAGACCCCAAAATCCCCAAAAATCCACCTGAGATCCCAAAATCCACCCTGAGACCCCAAAATCCCCCAAAAACCACCCTGAGACCCCAAAATCACCTTGAAACCCTAAACCCCCAAAAACCACCTTGAAACCCCAAAAACCACCCTGAGACCCCAAAATCCCCCAAAAACCACCCTGAGACCACAAAACCCCAACCAGAGACCCCAAAATCCCCAAAAATCCACCTTGAGACCCCAAAAATCCACCCTGAGACCCCAAAATCCCCCAAAAACCACCCTGAGACCCCAAAATCCCCCAAAAAACCACCCTGAGACCCCAAAAATCACCTTGAAACCCTAAACCCCCAAAATCCACCTTGAAACCCCAAAATCCACCCTGAGACCCCAAAAATCCCCCCCAAAAAACCACCCTGAGACCACAAAAACCCCAACCAGAGACCCCAAAAATCCCCCAAAAAAATCCACCTTGAGACCCCAAAAAATCCACCCTGAGACCCCAAAATCCACCCTAAAAACCACCCTGAGACCCCAAAAATCCCCTAACAAAAACACCCTGAGACCCCAAAAATCCCCAAAATCCATCCTGAGACCCCCAAAACCCCCAAAAACCACTCTGAAGACCCCAAAACCACCTTGAAACCCCAAAAATCCACCCTGAGACCCCAAAAACCCCCAAAAATCCACCCTGAGACCCCAAAATCCCTGCCAAAACCCACCCTGAGACCCCAAAATCACCTTGAAACCCTAAACCCCAAAAACCACCTTGAAAACCCAAAAACCACCCTGAGACCCCAAAAATCCCCCAAAACCACCCTGAGACCACAAAACCCCAACCAGAGACCCCAAAAATCCCCCAAAAAAATCCACCTTGAGACCCCAAAAAATCCACCCTGAGACCCCAAAAATCCCCCCCAAAAAAAACACCCTGAGACCCCAAAAATCCCCCCCAAAAAAAATCCACCCTGAGACCCCAAAATCCCCAAAAATCCACCCTGAGACCCCCAAAATCCACCTTAAACCCCAAAATCCATCCTGAGACCCCCAAAATCCCCCAAAATCCACTCTGAGACCCCAAAATCCCCCAAAAATCCACCCTGAGACCCCAAAAATCCCCAAAAATGCCCCCAAAACTCACTTTGGGACCCCAAAACCACCTTAAACCCCAAAAATCACCTTGAGAACCCCCAAAATCCCCCAAAAACCACCTTGAAACCTCAAAAACCACCTTGAAAACTCAAAACCACCTTTGAGACCCCAAAATCCACCTTGAGACCCCCAAAATCACCCTGAGACCCCCAAAATCACCCTAAAATCACCCTGAGACCCCCAAAACCCCCTGGGACCCCAAAACCCACCCTGAGACCCCCAAAATCCACCTGAGACTCCCAAAACCCACCCTGGGACCCCCAAAATCCACCTTGAGACCCCAAAATCAGCCCGAGAGCCCCAAAATCACCCCAAAAACCACCTTGAGACCCCCAAAACCACCCTGAGACCCCCAAAATCCCCCTGAGACCCCCAAACCCACCCCAAAACCCACCCTGAGACCCCAAAATCCCCCAAAAATCCACCCTGAGACCCCAAAACCCACCCTGAGACCCCCAAAAACCACCTTGAGACCCCCAAAATCCACCTTGAGACCCCAAACCCCCCTGGAACCCCAAAAGCCACCCTGGAACCCCAAAATCCACCTTGAGACCCCAAAATCACCCTGAGACCCCCAAAATCACCCCAAAACCACCTTGAGACCCCCAAACCCCCCAAGAACCCCAAAACCCACCCCGAGACCCCAAAATCCACCCTGAGACCCCCAAAATCACCCCGAGACCCCTAAAATCACCCCAAAATCCACCCTGAGACCCCAAAATCCACCTTGAGACCCCCAAAATCACCCTGAGACTCCCAAACTCCCCTAAAATCCACCCTGAGACCCCAAAATCCACCTTGAGACCCCAAAATCACCCTGAGATCCCCAAAATCACCCCAAAAACCACCTTGAGACCCCCAAAATCCCCCTAAGAACCCCAAACCCACCCTGAAACCCCAAAATCCCACCCCGAGACCCCCAAAAATCACCCTGAGACCCCCAAAATCACCCTGAGACCCCCAAACCCCCAAAAATCCACCCTGAGACCCCAAAATCACCTTGAAACCCCAAAAACCACCTTGAAACCCCCCAAAACCACCTTGAAAATCCCAAAAATCCACCCTGAGACCCCCAAATCCCCCCAAAAATCCCCCAAAACTCACTTTGGGACCCCAAAACCCACCCTGAGACCCCAAAAACACCTTGAAACCCCAAAAATCCACCCTGAGACCCCAAAAAATCCACCCTGAGACCCCAAAAATCCACCTTGAAACCCCCAAACCCCCCAAAAACCACCTTGAAAACCCAAAAACCCACCCAGAGACCCCAAAAATCCCCCCAAAAAAACCACCCTGAGACCACAAAAACCCCAACCAGAGACCCCAAAATCCCCAAAAAATCCACCCTTGAGACCCCAAAAATCCACCCTGAGACCCCAAAAATCCCCCCAAAAAAATCCACCCTGAGACCCCAAAAATCCCCCCCAAAAAAAACACCCTGAGACCCCAAAAATCCCCCAAAAAATCCACCCTGAGACCCCCAAAAACCCCCCAAAAAAATCCACCCTGGGACCCCAAAAAATCCCCCCAAAAAATCCACCCTGAGACCCCAAAAAATCCCCCAAAAATCCCCCCAAAACTCACTTTAGGACCCCCAAAACCCACCCTGAGACCCCCAAAAAACCACCTTGAAAACCCAAAAAATCCACCCTGAAACCCCAAAAATCCCCCAAAAAATCCACCCGGAGATCCCAAAAAATCACCTTGAAACCCCCAAAACCCCCAAAA
Organism: Myiozetetes cayanensis; assembly: GCF_022539395.1. Classification (NCBI taxonomy): domain Eukaryota; kingdom Metazoa; phylum Chordata; class Aves; order Passeriformes; family Tyrannidae; genus Myiozetetes; species Myiozetetes cayanensis. The sequence goes on along the minus strand of NW_026086760.1, from coordinate 52,118 downwards.
ACCACCTTGAAAACCCAAAAACCCACCCTGAGACCCCAAAAATCCCCCAAAACCCACCCTGAGACCCCCAAAACCACCCTGAGAACCCCCAAAACCACCTTAAAACCCAAGAAAACCACCCTGAGACCCCCAAAAATCCACCCTGAGACCCCAAAAAATCCACCCTGAGACCCCAAAAATCCACCTTGAGACCCCCAAACCCCCAAAACCACCTTGAAAACCCAAAAATCCACCCTGAGACCCCAAAATCCCCCAAAAATCCACCCTGAGACCCCAAAAATCCCCCAAAAACACCGAGACCCCAAAATCCCCCAAAAATCCACCCTGAGACCCCAAAAAACCCACCCTGAGACCCCAAAAATCCCCAAAAATCCACCCTGAGACCCCAAAATCCCCCAAAAATCCACCCTGAGACCCCAAAACTCCCCTAAAACCCACCCTGAAACCCCCAAAATCACCCCCGAGACCCCCAAAATCACCCTGAGACCCCTAAACTCCCTGGGACCCCAAAACCCACCCCTGAGACCCCCTAAAATCCACCTTGAGACCCCCAAAATCACCCCGAGACTCCCAAAATCACCCCAAAAACCACCTTGAGACCCCCAAAAACACCTTGAGACCCCCAAACCCACCCGAGACCCCCAAAATCACCCCAAAACCATCTTGAGACCCCAAAATCCTCTCAAGAACCCCAAAACCCACCTCTGGAACCCCAAAAATCCACCCTGAGACTCCCAAAATCCCCCAGAACCCCACCCCGAGACCCCAAAATCCCCAAAATCCACCTTGAGACCCCAAAACCCACTCCTGAGACCCTAAAAATCCACTCTGAGACCCCCAAAATCACCTGAGACTCCCAAAAATCCACTCTGAGACCCCCAAAATCACCTGAGACCCCCAAAATCACCCCAAAACCACCTTGAGACCCCCAAAATCCCCTAAGAACCCCAAAACCCACCCCCTGAGACCCCCAAAATCACTCCCGAGACCCCCAAAAATCACCCCAAAATCCACCTTGAGACCCCAAAATCCTCCAAGAACCCCAAAACCCACCCCGAGACCCCAAAATCACCCCAAAATCCACTTTGAGACCCCCAAAATCCCTGAAATGCCCTCAAATCTTCTCAAACCCCCAAAACTCCAAACCCCCCAAAAACTCTAAAACCTCCAATAAATCTCAATCCCCCCCAAAAAAACCCTGTTCTGGCCTCATGGAATTTTGGGGGGATTCAGGAGGGATTTTTTGAGGGAAAAATTTGGGATTTTGAGGGGAAAAAATTGGGATTTTGGGGGAAAATTGGGATTTTGGGGGAAAATTTGGGATTTTGGGGGAAATTTGGGATTTTGGGGGAAAATTTGGGATTTTGGGGGGAAAAATTGGGATTTTGGGGGGGAATTCGGGTTGAATTTTAAGAGGGGGAAAAGTGGATTTTTTTGGGGGAAAATATTCCTTTTGGGGTTTTTAGAGGGGCAAGGAGATGATTTTGGGGGTAGAAATTGGAATTTTGGGGTCCAGAAGGAATTTTATGGGAGTCTCGGGGGTTGGGGGATTTTTGGGGGTCCAGGGGTTTTTTTAGGGAGAAAAAAGGGGTTTTTGGGGAGAAAGGGGTTTTTTTGGGAGGTTTCAGGGGGATTTTAGGGAGAAAAAAGGGTTTTTTGGGGGTATTTTGGGGAGAAAGGGGGTTTTGGAAGGTTTTAGGGAGAGAAAACGGATTTTTGGGGGTGTTTTTGGGGGAGAAATGTTATTTTTGGAGGGTCTCAGGGCGATTTTAGGGAGAGAAAAGGGAATTTTGAGGTGTTTTTTGGAAAAAAAAAAGGGGTTTTTTGGGAGGTTTCGGGGGCGTTTTAGGGAGAGAAAAGGATTTTTTTTTTATTTTTTTTTTTAGGGAGAAAGGTTTTTTGGGAGGTTTCAGGGGGATTTTGGGGAGAAAAGGGGATTTTTTGGGATTTTTTGGGGGGAGAAAGGTTAATTTTGGGGGGGTCCCAGGGGATTTTAGGGAGAGAAAAGGGGGTTTTTGGGTGTTTTTCTGGGGGATTTTTTTTTGGGGGGGTCTCAGGAGGGTTTTGGGGAGAAAAGGGGATTTTTGGGGGTGTTTTTTAGGGAGAAAGGGTTTTTTCGGGGGTCCCAGGGGAATTTTAGGGAGAGAAAAGGGGGTTTTGGGGGTGTTTTTTGGGGTCAGGTGGAGATTTGGGGGCATTTGAGGCCTCCGGGTGGGGTTTTTTGGGTGGATGTCGTGGGAATTTTGAGCCGCCGGGGGGAATTTAGGGTGGATTTGGGGGGGTTGGGAGGCACAAAGAGCCTTTTTCGAGGCTCCGCGTGGGATATGGGGGGGTCCCGGATGGATTTTTGGGTGAATTTCGAGATTTTTTGGGGGTTTTTGATGGGTTGGGGGGGGGGCCTCAAAATGGCGGCGGCTCCTGAGGGGGGAGAAAAATGGCGGGAAAACGCCGGGAGGGGGCGTGGCCAGAAAAAAAGGCGGGAACAACCCCGAGAGGGGGGCGTGGCCAACGGGATGAACCAATTAAAAAGGGGCGTGGCCATTTGAGGGGCGTGGTCACCACCAGGGGCGTGACCACCCAATATTTGGACAATGGCGGGGGCGTGGCCATGCAGGTAAGGGCGTGGTTATGCAAATCAAATTAAATCCTCCGCTATGCAAATGAGAAGGTACGGGGGGAAGGACCCCAAAAAGCCACGCCCCTTTTTTCCTCTCTCAGCCAATCAGCGCCTCCCCCTCCCCTCACCCGGCTCGGTTGCCATGGCAACGCTCTCCCAACATGGCGGCGCCGCGCCCTGATTGGTCGGCGCTCGGCGATGGGCGTGGCTCAGAGAGGGGTCGGACCAATCAGCGTGAGGGAGGGCGGGGTGGGCGTGGCCGCCGCCATTTTGTGCGCGGGGGTAAAAAAGAGGGAAAAAGGGGGGAGAGGAGGGGCGTGGCTTGAGGGGGAGGGGGCGTGGTTTAATAAACAGGGCGTGTCCTCCCTGCGCCCTGCCCAATCAGCGCCCTGCCGCGGGCGCGCGGGCCCCGGGGAGCCAATCAGCGCCTTCCTCTCCCCTCCCCTCTTTAAAGCCACGCCCCTTTAGCGACCCCCACCCCCACCGCGGGCCACGCCCCTTTTTCCTCCCTCCTCCCCCACCCTTCCTTTATTTCCCTCCTCCCCTCCACATCGGAACCCCCTTGAACCCTCTCCCCAAAAACCCTCCCCCAGCTCCCCAAAACCCTCCCCTTCTCCCAGCGACCCCTCCTCCCAAAACCCCTCCCCACCTCCTCACAAACCCCTCCCCACTCCCCCACAAACCCCTCCCCCCACCTCCCCTCCCCTTTTTTTCCTCCTCCTCTCTCGACGACCCTCCCCTCTTTCTCTCCCCTCCTCCCCTCCTCCTCCCTCCTCCTCCTCCTCGACCCCTCCCCTCCCCCCACCGACCCTCCTCCCCTCCCCCTCCCCCCACCCCTCCCCTCCCGGCTCCGCTGGCGGCCGCCGCGAATTTTTCGGGGTGGTCGCGATTTTTAATTTTATATTTTTTTTTTATTTTATATTTTATATTGTTCTCCCCTCCTCCTCTCATTCTTCCCCCTCCCCTTTCCGTGTCGCGATCGTTGTCGCGATGGACCCCGCGAACTGAGCGCCTTCATCTTCCAGGTGGGGAGGGGGAGGGGGAGGGGGCGGGACTGGGGGCACTGGGAGTGGGGGAGGGGGAGGGGCGGACTGGGCGGACTGGGGGCGCTGGGAGGGTGGGGAGGGTCGTACTGGGCGGACTGGGAGGGGTGGGAGGCTCACTGGTCTTACTGGTGGCACTGGGAGCACTGGGGAGGCTCTCACTGGTCGTACTGGTGGCACTGGGAGCACTGGGAGGGTGGGGAGGGTCCCACTGGTGGCACTGGAAGCACTGGGGAGGCTCTCACTGGTCATACTGGTGGCACTGGGAGAGCTGGGGAGGCTCTCACTGGTCATACTGGTGGCACTGGGAGCACTGGGAGGGTGGGGAGGGTCTTACTGGTGGCACTGGGAGGGTGGGAGGGTCGCACTGGTCATACTGGTGGCACTGGGAGCACTGGAAGGGTGGGGAGGGTCTTACTGGTGGCACTGGGAGGGTGGGGAGGGTCGCACTGGTCATACTGGTGGCACTGGGAGCACTGGAAGGGTGGGGAGGGTCTTACTGGTGGCACTGGGAGGGTGGGGAGGCTCTCACTGGTCGTACTGGTGGCACTGGGAGCACTGGGGACGCCGGTGTCCCTTATACTGGTCATACTGGGAGCAGTGGGAGGTGGGGAGGGTCCCACTGGTGGCACTGGGAGCACTGGGGAGGCTCTCATTGGTTGTACTGGTCATACTGGTGGCACTGGGAGGGTGGGGAGGGTCTTACTGGGCGGACTGGGAGGGCTGGGGATGCTCTCACTGGTGGCACTGGGAGGGTGGGGAGGGTCGCACTGGTCTTACTGGGCGGACTGGGAGAGCTGGGGATGCTCTCACTGGTCGTACTGGTGGCACTGGGGACGCCGGTGTCCCTTATACTGGTCATACTGGGAGGATGGGGATGCTCTTATTGGCCATACTGGTGGCACTGGGAGGGCTGGGAGTGCTGGTATTGCCCTTACTGGTCGTACTGGTGGCACTGGGGATACCGGTGTCCTTTATACTGGTGCCACTGGAGGCGCTGGGAGGGCTGGGGAGGGTCTCACTGGCCATACTGGTGGCACTGGGAGCACTGGGAGGGTGGGGAGGGTCTTACTGGTCATACTGGGAGCGCTGGTGATGCTCTCACTGGTGGCACTGGGAGCACTGGGAGGGCTGGAGAGGCTCTCACTGGTTGTACTGGTGGCACTGGGAGTGCTGGGAGGGTGGGGAGGGTCTTACTGGTGGCACTGGGAGCACTGGGGACACCAGTGTCCCTTATACTGGTCCTACTGGTGGCACTGGGAGGGTGAGGAGGATCTTACTGGTCGTACTGGTGGCACTGGGGACACCAGTGTCCTTTGTACTGGTGGCACTGGGAGCGCTGGGGATGCTCTTACTGGTCATACTGGGAGCGCTGGTGTTGCCCTTACTGGCGGCACTGGGAGCACTGGGGATGCTCTCACTGGTTGTACTGGTGGCACTGGTGTTACTGGGGTGTCACTGGTGTTACTGGTCCCACTGGTGTGTTACTGGTGTGTTACTGGTCTCACTGGTCCCACTGGTCCCACTGGTGTCACTGGTGTCACTGGTGTGTTACTGGTGTTACTGGTCTCACTGGTCCCACTGGTGTTACTGGGGTGTCACTGGTGTGTTACTGGGGTGTCACTGGTGTGTTACTGGGGTGTTACTGGTGTGTTACTGGTCTCACTGGTCCCACTGGTCCCACTGGTGTCACTGGTGTCACTGGTGTCACTGGTGTGTTACTGGTGTTACTGGTCTCACTGGTCCCACTGGTGTTACTGGGGTGTCACTGGTGTGTTACTGGGGTGTTACTGGTGTGTTACTGGTCTCACTGGTCCCACTGGTCCCACTGGTGTCACTGGTGTCACTGGTGTGTAACTGGTGTTACTGGTCTTACTGGGATCATGATGTCACTGGTGTCACTGGGGTGTCACTGGTGTTACTGGTGTGTTACTGGTCTCACTGGTCCCACTGGTGTTACTGGTGTATTACTGGTCCCACTGGTGTCACTGGTGTGTTACTGGTGTGTTACTGGTGTGTTACTGATCTTACTGGGATCATGATGTCACTGGGGTCACTGGTGTCACTGGGGTGTTACTGGTGTGTTACTGGTGTGTTACTGGTCTTACTGGGATCATGATGTCACTGGGGTCACTGGTGTCACTGGTGTTAGTGGTGTTACTGGTGTTACTGGTGTCCCACCAGTGCCACCCCTGACCCCTCCCCCCTTTTTTCTCTCTCTCCCCTCCCCTGCCCCTCCCCCCTCAGGCCGCCGCCCCTCCCCCCGCCCCTCCCGACCCCTCCCCGTCGACCTCCTGCCCTCCCCTCCCGTGCCGGACCCTTCCTCCCTCCTCGCAGGTCCCCAAGCCTCCTCCCCTTCCTCCGCCTCCCTCGCCCTCCCCCTCCTCCACCCCCCACCATCGACCCCTCCGCCCTCAAAGCCGCCCTCCCCTTCCTCCCCGGGGCGGGGGCCAACGACGTCACGGCCTCGCCGCTGACGTCATCACCGGCCATGACGTCACCCCGGCCGTGACGTCACCGCCAGCCCGTGACGTCATCGCCGCCCAACCCCGCAAGGCCAAGGCCAAGGGCGCCCCTTCGTGTGCGGCCTCTGCGCCAAGGAGTTCAAGAACGGCTACAACCTGCGGCGCCACTCAGGCCACTCCACGGCCCCTCCCCGCCCCAAGAGACTCCCAAACCCCTGCCTCTCCCCGCCCCACTCCGCCGTGCTGCCTCCTCCTCCTGCCCCAGGAGCTGCTGCTCGGCGACTCCGCCTCCGATGGGGAGGGGGCGGGGTGGTGATGGGGAGGGTGGTGGTGGGGTGGTGACGGCGGGGGAGGGGCCGCCCCCCAGCGCCGCCCCCCGGCCCGGAAGAGCCACGCGTGCGACACGTGCGGCAAGGCCTTCCGCGACGTCTACCACCTGAAGCGGCACCGGCTGTCGCACACGGACGAGCGGCCCTTCCAGTGCCCGGTGTGCCAGCAGCGCTTCAAGCGCAAGGACCGCATGGCCTCCCACGTGCGCTCCCACCAGGGCCACGTCCACAAGCCCTACGCCTGCGGCCACTGCGGCAAGAGCTTCTCCAGGTCTGGGGGCTGGGGGAGGGGAGGGGAGGGTGGGTCAAGGTCATCGTTTTGGGTCATGGTCATGGTTGGGTTGGTTGGTCATGGTGGGGTTGGAGGTCATGGTGGGGTTGGTGGGTCATGGTTGGGTTGGTGGATCGTAGTTGGGTTGATGAGTCATGGTTGGTCATGGCATGGTTGGGTCTGTGGGTCTTGGTGGGTCATGGTTGGGTTGGTGGGTCATCATTGGGTGATGGTCATCATTGGGTGATGGTCATCATTGAGTCATGGTCATGGTGGGTCATGGTCATGGTTGGGTTGGTGGGTCATGGTTGGGTTGGAGGTCATGGTTGGGTTGGTGGGTCATGGTTAGGTTGGTGGGTCATGGTTAGGTTGGTGGGTCATGATGGATCATGGTTGGGTTGGTTGGTCAGGGTCATGGTTGGGTTGGAGGTCATGGTGGGGTTGGTGGGTCATGGTGGGGTTGGAGGTCATGGTGGGGTTGGTGGGTCATGGTTGGGTTGGTGGATCGTAGTTGGGTTGATGAGTCATGGTGGGTCATGGCATGGTTGGGTCTGTGGGTCTTGGTGGGTCATGGTTGGGTTGGTGGGTCATCATTGGGTGATGGTCATCATTGGGTGATGGTCATCATTGAGTCATGGTCATGGTGGGTCATGGTCATGGTTGGGTTGGTGGGTCATGGTTGGGTTGGTGGTCATGGTTAGGTTGGTGGGTCATGGTTAGGTTGGTGGGTCATGGTTAGGTTGGTGGGTCATGATGGATCATGGTTGGGTTGGTTGGTCATGGTGGGGTTGGAGGTCATGGTGGGGTTGGTGGGTCATGGTGGGGTTGGAAGTCATGGTGGGGTTGGTGGGTCATGGTTGGGTTGGTGGATCGTAGTTGGGTTGATGAGTCATGGTGGGTCATGGCATGGTTGGGTCTGTGGGTCTTGGTGGGTCATGGTTGGGTTGGTGGGTCATCATTGGGTCATGGTCATCATTGGGTGATGGTCATCATTGAGTCATGGTCATGGTGGGTCATGGTCATGGTTGGGTCTGTGGGTAATTGGTCACCATTGGGTCATGGTCATCGTTGGGTCATGGTCATGGTTGGGTTGTTGGGTCATGGTTGGGTTGGAGGTCATGGTTGGGTTGGTGGGTCATGGTGGGTCTTGGTTGGGTTGGAGGACATGGGTTGGTGGGTCATGGTTGGGTTGGTGGGTCATGGTGGGTCTTGGTTGGGTTGGAGGACATGGGTTGGTGGGTCATGGTTGGGTTGGTGGGTCATGATTGGGTTGGTGGCTCATGGTGGGTCATGATGGATCATGATTGGGTTGGTGGGTTACGGTGGGTCTTGGTTGGGTTGGAGGTCGTGGTTGGGTTGTGGTGAGGCTGGAGGTCATGGTTGGGTTGGTGGGTTATGGTGGGTCATGGTCATGCTTGGGTTGGAGGTCATGGTTGGGTTGGTGGGTCTTGGTGGGGTTGGAGGTCATTGTTGGGTTGGTGGGTCATGGTTGGGTTGGTAGGTCATGGTTGGGTCATGGTCATGGTGGGTCATGGTCGTGGTTGGGTTGGTGGGTCATGGTGGATCATGGCCATGGTAGGTCTTGGTGTGGTTGGGTTGGTGGGTCACAACGGGTCATGGTTGGGTCATGGTCATGGTTGGGTTGGTGGGTCATGGTTGGTCATGGTGGGTCTTGGTGCGGTTGGTGGATCTTGGTCGTGGTGGGTCTTGGTGGGGTTGGAGGTCATTGTTGGGTTGGTGGGTCATCATTGGGTCATGGTCATGGTTGGGTTGGTGGGTCATGGTTGGGTTGGTAGGTCATGGTTGGGTTGGTAGGTCATGGTTGGGTCATGGTCATGGTGGGTCATGGTCGTGGTTGGGTTGGTGGGTCATGGTGGATCATGGCCATGGTAGGTCTTGGTGTGGTTGGGTTGGTGGGTCACAACGGGTCATGGTTGGGTCATGGTCATTGTTGGGTTGGTGGGTCATGGTTGGTCATGGTGGGTCTTGGTGCGGTTGGTGGATCTTGGTCGTGGTGGGTCTTGGTGGGGTTGGAGGTCATTGTTGGGTTGGTGGGTCATCATTGGGTCATGGTCATGGTTGGGTTGGTGGGTCATGGTGGGGTTGGTGGCCATCGTTGGGTTGGTTGGTCATGATGGGTCATGGTCATGGTTGGGTCATGGTCATGGTTGGTTTGGTGGGTCATGGTTGGGTCATGGTCATGGGTTGGAGATCATGGTTGGGTCATGGTCATGTTTGGATTGGTGGGGTCATGGTGGGTCATGGTTGGGTTGGAGGTCATGGTTGGGTTGATGGGTTGTGATTGGGTTGGTGGCCATCGTTGGGTTGGTTGGTCATGATGGGTCATGGTCATCATTGGGTCATGGTCATGGTTGGGTTGGTGGGTCTTGGTGGGGTTGGAGGTCATTGTTGGGTTGGTGGGTCATGGTTGGGTTGGTGGGTCATGGTGGGTCATGGTTGGGTCTTGGCGTTGTTGAGTTTGTGGGGCAGGGTGGGTCATGGTTGGGTTGGTGGATCGTAGTTGGGTTGATGAGTCATGGTGGGTCATGGCTTGGTTGGGTCTGTGGGTCTTGGTGGGTCATGGTTGGGTTGGTAGGTCAGGGTGGGTCAAGGTCATGGTTATTGTTTGGTCATGGTTGGGTTGGTGGGTCATCGTTGGGTCATGGTCATTGTTGGGTTGGTGGGTCATGGTCATCGTTGGGTCATGGTCACCATTGGGTCATGGTCATCGTTGGGTCATGGTCATTGTTGGGTTGGTGGGATCATGTTTGGGTTGGTGGATCATGGTGGGTCATGGTCATTGTTGGGTTGGTGGGGTCATGGTGGGGTTGGTGGGTCAGGGTGGGTCAAGGTCATGGTCATTGTTGGGTCATGGTCATGGTTGGGGTGGTGGGTCATGGTTGGGGTGGTGGGTCATGGTGGGTCAGGGTCATGGTTGGGTGATGGTCATCATTGGGTCATGGCCACGGTGGGTCATGGTCATGGTTGGGTTGGTGGGGTCATGGTTGGGTTGGTGGGTCATCGTTGGGTCAGGGTCATGGTTGGGTTGGTGGGTCATGGTCATCGTTGGGTCATGGTTGGGTTGATGGGTCTTGGTCGGTCATCGTTGGGTCTTGGCGTGGTTGGGTTGGTGGGACTGGTGGGATTGGTGACCACTGACGGTCACTGATGGTCACCGGTGCTCACTGGTGGGGTTGGTGACCACTGATGGCCACTGATGGCCACTGATGGTCACTGGTGGTCACTGGTGGGGTTGGTGGTCACTGATGGTCACTGATGGTCACCGGTGCTCACTGGTGGGGTTGGTGGTCACTGATGGTCACTGATGGTCACTGATGGTCACTGATGGTCACTGGTGGGGTTGGTGGTCACTGATGGTCACTGATGGTCACTGATGGTCACTGATGGTCACCGGTGCTCACTGGTGGGGTTGGTGACCACTGATGGTCACTGATGGTCACCGGTGCTCACTGGTGGGGTTGGTGGCCACTGATGGCCACTGGTGGTCACTGGTGGTCACTGGTGGAGTTGGTGGCCACTGATGGCCACTGGTGGGGTTGGTGGCCACTGATGACCACTGGTGGTCACTCCCCCCAGGCCGGACCACCTGAACAGCCACGTCCGGCAGGTTCACTCCACCGAGCGCCCCTTCAAGTGCCAGGTCAGCCCCTCCCCGACCCTTGGACACCCCTCCCCCATGGCCACACCCACCACTGTGACCCCACCCTCACCCCTGACCTCTCTGACCCCTGGGTGCCCTCAGTGACCCCTGGGTGACCCCTCTGACCCCTGGGTGCCCCCTGTGACCCCTGGGTGCCCTCTGTGACCCCTGGGTGCCCCCTGTGACCCCTGGGTGCCCCCATTGACCCCTGGGTGTTTCTGTGCCCCCAGACCCCTAAATGCCCCTGGGTGCCCCCCTAGACCCCCCAAATGCCCCCTGGCTGCCCCCTGTGACCCCTGCGACCCCTGGGTGTTTCTGTGACCCCTGTGACCCCCCAAATGCCCCCTGTGCCCCCTGGGTGCCCCCTGTGACCCCTGGGTGCCCCCATTGACCCCTGGGTGCCCCCTGTGACCCCCCCAAATGCCCCCTGTGACCCCTGGGTGTTTCTGTGCCCGCTCGGTACTCCCCTGTCACAGACGTGCGAGGCGGCGTTTGCCACGCGTGACCGGCTGCGCCTTCCCCTCCCCCTCCCCAACCCCTGCCCTTCCCTCCATCCCCATTGACCCCTGGGTGTTTCTGTGACCCCTGGGTGCCCCCTAAATGCCCCCTGGGTGCCCCTTGCACATGCGAGGCGGCGTTCGCACGCGTGACCGGCTGCGCCTTCCCTCCCCCTCCCCAACCCCTGCCCTTCCCCCCATCCCCATTGACCCCTGGGTGCCCCCATTGACCCCTGGGTGTTTCTGTGACCCCTGTGACCCCAAATGCCCCCTGTGACCCTGGATACCCCCTAGACCCCTGGGTGCCCCCTGTGACCCCTGGGTGTCTCTGTGCCCCCAGACCCCTGGGTGCCCCCTAGACCCCCTGGGTGCCCCCTGTGACCTCTATGACCCCTGGGTGTTTCTGTGACCCCTGGGTGCCCCCTGTGACCCCTGGGTGCCCCCTGTGACCCCTGGGTGTTTCTGTGCCCCCTGGGTGCCCCCTGTGACCCCTGGGTGTTTCTGTGACCCCTGGGTGCCCCTCAGACCCCTGGGTGCCCCCAGACCCCTGGGTGCCCCCTGCAGACGTGCGAGGCGGCGTCGCACGCGTGACCTCCCTGCCACCCCCTGCCCTCCCCATCCCCAGTGACCCCTGGGTGCTCCCATTGACCCCTGGGTGTTTCTGTGCCCCCGGGTGCCCCCTTGCACATGTGCGAGGCGGCGTTCGCCACGCGTGACCGGCTGCGCCTTCCCCTCCCCCTCCCCAACCCCTGCCCTTCCCTCCATCCCCATTGACCCCTGGGTGTTTCTGTGCCCCCTGTGACCCCCAAATGCCCCCTGTGACCCCTGGATACCCCCTGTGACCCCTGGGTGCCCCCTGTGACCCCTGGGTGTTTCTGTGCCCCCTGTGACCCCTGGGTGCCCCCTGTGACCCCTGGGTGCCCCCTGTGACCCTATGACCCTGGGTGTTTCTAGACCCCTGGGTGCCCCCCAGACCCCTGGGTGCCCCCCTGTGACCCCTGGGTGTTTCTGTGACCCCTGGGTGCCCCCTGTGACCCCTGGGTGTTTCTGTGACCCCTGGGTGCCCCCTGTGACCCCTGGGTGTTTCTGTGACCCCTGGGTGTTTCTGTGACCCCTGGGTGCCCCCTGTGACCCCTGGGTGCCCCCCCTGCAGACGTGCGAGGCGGCGTTCACCACGCCGTGACCTCCCTGCCACCCCTGCCCTCCCCCATCCCCTAGTGACCCTGGGTGCTCCCATTGACCCCTGGGTGTTTCTGTGCCCCCGGGTGCCCCCTTGCACATGTGCGAGGCGGCGTCCGCCACGCGTGACCGGTTGCGCTTCCTCCCTCCCCAACCCCTGCTCCTTCCCTCCATCCCCATTGACCCCTGGGTGTTTCTGTGCCCCCTGTGACCCCTGGGTGCCCCCTGGGTGCCCCCTGTGACCTCTGGGTGCCCCCTGGGTGCCCCCCTATGACCTCCTAAATGCCCTCTGGTGCCCCCTGCAGACGTGCGAGGCGGCGCTCGCCACGCGTGACCAGGCTGCACCTTCCTCTCCCCCTCCCCAACCCCTGCCCTTCCCCCCATCCCCATTGACCCCTGGGTGTTTCTGTGACCCCTGTGACTCCCTGGGTGCTCCCCTGTGCCCCCTGTGACTCCTGGGTGCCTCTGGGTGCCCCCCTGTGACCTCCTAAATGCCCCCTGGGTGCCCCCCCTGCAGACGTGCGAGGCGGCGTTCGCCACGCGTGACCGGCTGCGCGCCCACGCGGTGCGGCACGAGGAGAAGGTGCCGTGCCACGTGTGCGGGAAGCTGCTCAGCGCCGCCTACGTGGGCGACCACCTGCGGGTGCACGGCCCCCACGGCCCCCACGGCCACCCCGCCAGGGCCCAGCAGCCCCCCAGAGGTGGGGGAGGGGTCAAAGAGGGAGGAGGGGCATGAGGGAAGGGGGAGGGGCCTGAGGGAAGGGAGGGGCCTGAGGGAGGGAGGGGCCAAGGGGGTGGGGTTAAGGGAGGAGGGAGATGGGGGGGTGTGCGGCTCCAGTAGGGGGCAGTAACCACCCAGAGGGTTGGGGAGGGGTCTGAGGGAAGGGGAGGGACCTGAGGGGGGGGAGGGGCCTGAGGGAGGGGGTCCTGAGGGAAGGGGAGGGTCTGGGGGAGGGTGGGGAGGGGCCAAGGGGGTGGGGTTAAGGGGGTGAGGAGATCGGGGGTGGCGGCTCCAGTAGGGGGCGGTAACCACCCAGAGGGTGGGGAGGGGTCTGAGGGAAGGGAGGAGGACCCTGAGGGGAGGGGAGGGGTCTGAGGGAAGGGGGGTCCTGAGGAAGGGGAGGGGTCTGGGGTGGGCTAAAGGGTGGTGGGGGTGTGGTTGGGCCAGTAGGCGGTAACCACCCAGAGTGGTGGGGAGGGGTCTGAGGGAAGGGGAGGACCTGAGGGGGGGAGGGGTCTGAGGAAGGGGGGTCCTGAGTGAAGGAGGGGTCTGGGTGGGGTAAAGGTGGGGGGTGGCTGGGCCAGTAGCGGCACCACCCAGAGGGTGGGGAGGGTCTGAGGAAGGGGAGGGGCATGAGGGAAGAGGGGAGGGGTTAAAGAGGGGTGGGGTTAAAGGGTGGTGGGGCGTGGTTGGGCCAGTAGGGGTGGTAACTGCCCAGAGGGTGGGGAGGGGTCTGAGGAAGGGGGAGGGACCTGAGGGAATGGGGAGGGTCCAGTGGGGGAGGGGCTAAAGGGGTGGGGTTAAGGGAGGAGGGAGATGGGGGTGTGGTTGGCCAGTAGGGGCGGTAACCGCCCAGAGGGTGGGGGAGGAGTCTGAGGGAAGGGGGAGGGGCCTGAGGGAAGGGGAGGGGTCAAAGAGGGAGGGGCCAAGGGGGTGGAGTAAAAAGGGAGGGGCTAAAGGAGGGTGGGGCTAAAAGGGTGGGGCTAAAAGGGTGGGGCCAATGGGAGGGGCTTAAGAGGGTGGGGTTGAGGGGGAGGGGAAAGGAGGAGCCAAGAAAAGGGTGTGGTCAATGGGGAGGGGCTAAACGAGGGTGGAGCATCGAGGGGAGGGGCTAAAGGGGTGGGGTCAATTGGGAGAAGCTAAAGGGGTGTGGCCTGACCTGGTGTCCCCTCCCCACAGGTTCCGGCTGCGCCATCGCCACCCTCGGCCCCTCCCCACTCCCCGGCCCCGCCCCATGGACGGGACCCCCGGGCAGCCAGGGCTGGTGAGGGGGAGGGGCCCAGACCCCCAAATTGGGGTTGGGGGTGGGGAGGGGCCGTTTATCCCCCTGGATTTTGGATGACGAAGCCCCTCCCCACCTCAGGATTTAGGGGTGGAAAGGCCCCTCCTCCCTCTCCATTTTTGGGGTGATAAAACCCTCCCCCCACCCCCATTGGGGGTCCCAAAGGCCCCGCCCCTTCCTTCTCACCCTCCCCACCCGGCACCGAGGCCCTCCCCCACCCAGTAAAACCCCTCCCCTCCAGCCCCTCCCCACCCAAGCGATGTGGGTGTGTCCTCTTGGCCCCCGCCTCTCTGACCCCGCCCCCTCCGCTGGGCGTGGCCGGTGGGGGGAGGGGCGGGGCCGTGACCGCCAATAAACCCTCGGTGACCGCGATGGCTCCGCCCACTTTGTGAGGGGGGAGGGGCTTAACAGGGGGGCGTGGCCTGAGCGCCAAAGGGGGCGGGGCTAAACCCGCCAGATTCCTCCTAAATCTGCGGGTTTTTTCCCCAAAAAAGGCCCATTTTATGTCCAAAAATTCTGGTTTTTCCCCCCAAAAAACCCGTCTTTTTGTCCCCAAAATAAAATAAAAAACCCACCCAATTCTGCCTTTTTTTCCCCCAAAAATGTGGGGTTTTTTCCCTCAAAATTCTCCTTGGTTGGTTCTTTGTCCCCAAATTCCCCGTTTATCCCCCCCTAAAAACCAGATTTTTTTTTTTTTTAAATTTTTTTTTCTCCCAAAATTCCATTTATTTCCCCTCAAACGCCCCCGGAGTCACCCCGGGGTCAAAGGTCACTCTGGGAGGTCGATGGACACTCTGGGGTCAGAGGTCACTCGGGGGTCACTCCAGGGTCAAAGGTCACTCTGTGGTCACTCCAAGGTCAGAGGTCACTCTGACGTCACCCCAGGGTCGTTCCAAGGTCAGAGGTCACTCCAGGAGATCGATGGTCACTCCAGAGTCAGAGGTCACTCTGGGGTCACTCCAGGGTCAAAGGTCACTGCGTGGTCACTCAGAGGTCACTCCAGGGTCAAAGGTCACTCCAGGAGATCGATGGTCACTCCGGGATCACTCAGAGGTCAAAGGTCACTCTGGGAGGTCAATGGTCACTCGGGGGTCACTCCAGGGTCAAAGGTCACTCCAGGAGATCGATGGTCACTCCAGGGTCACTCCAGGGTCAAAGGTCACTCCAAGGTCAAAGGTCACTCCAGGGTCACTCCAGGGTCAAAGGTCACTCCAGGGTCACTCAGAGGTCAAAGGTCACTCCGGGAGGTCGATGACCAGCTCGTCGTCCCCGTCCAGGGGGTCGTCGCTGCCCTCCCCCTCCCCCTCCCCGGCGTCGCTCAGGAGGCGCCGCGGGACCGTGCTGGGCACGGGGAGGGCGGGGCGGGCCAGCGTGGGGGCGGGGCCAGCGTGGGGAGGGGCGAGCCCGGGACACGCCCACCAGGGAAAGGTAAGGGGGGCGGGGGGAGCTGGGGAGGGGAAAGGGGGAGGGGTCAGTGTGAACTCTGACCTTCAGTGACCCCCAAACTGCCCCTCCCCACCCTATGACCCTTAAACTGCCCCTCCCCACCCTATGACCCTTAAACTGCCCCTCCCCCATGACCCCCAAAACTGCCTCTCCCCTCCTCCCATGATCCCAAACCAGCCCCTCCCCCTCCATGACCTCCAAACTGCCCCTCCCCTCTTTGCCCCTCGCCCTTTGACCCCCAAACTGCCCCTCCCCCACCCTGTGACACCCAAACTGCCCCTCCCCTCTTTGCCCCTCCCCTCCTCCCATGATCTGAAACTGCCCCTCCCCCTCCATGACCCCAAACCTGCCCCTCCCCCCCAACCTCTCCCCCTCCATGAACCCAAAACTGCCCCTCCCCTCCCTGTGACCCCTAAACTGCCCCTCCCCTCCCTGTGACCCCTAACTGCCCCTCCCTCCATGACCCCCAACTTGCCCCTACCCCCAACCCTCCTCAAACTGCCCCTCCTCCTCCCTCCACAACCTCTCCTCCTCCCCCACCCCAAAAATCCACTCCTTCCCCGCCCCTCTCCCCTTTACCTGTCCCCTCCTGCCCCTTTGCTGCGCCGGGCGGGGAGGGCGAGGCCGGGCCCCGCCCTGCGGGGAGGGGCAGGAGCTGCCCCGGGAAGGGGCTGTAGGGCGGGGACGCCATCTTGGAAAGGAGGGGGAGGGGCGGGTCAGCCACGCCCACCCCGCTCCAAAGGGGTGGGGTCACCCCAGAAATAAAAAGGGGTGTGGTCTGGGGTGGGGAGGGCCACTCACCATGTAGGGGCGGGGGAAGGCGGGGAGGAGGAGGCGAGCGGCGCCTGCGGGGAAGGGAAGAAAAAGAGAGTCAGGGTGGCCATCTTGGATCGGCCATTTTAAATCCACCATTTTGGATCGGCCATCTTGGATCGGCCATCTTGGATCAGCCATCTTGGATCTCCCATTTTTGGAGGCCCCACCCACACTCGGGCCACGCCCTTTTAGGCCCCACCCATATTCCTGGGGCGGGGCCATCTCAGGGCTCCACCCACTCTTGGTGCTCAACCCCCGCCCCCCTCCTGACGGCCATCTTGGATCTCCAATTTGGCATTCACGGGCGCCACTTTGGATTGGCTGATTTCGGCTCCGCCCCCTTTCCCGCTGGCGGCCATCTTGGAGCCACACCTATTTTTGCTGGCGGCCATCTTGGATGCCACTGGCGGTCATTTTGGACCCTCCCCCTTAGCCCCGCCCACCCCCATCTTGAGGCCACACCCACTCCTGGGTGGCCATCTTGGATCCACCTCTTTCCCCCCAAGTGCCTCACCCCTTCCTAGCAGCCATCTTGGTTTTACCCCCAAACCCCTTGGCAGCCATTTTAGCACCCCCACCCCCTCCATCATCCATCTTGATGTCTCCCCACCCTCTGTCGGCCATCTTGGTGCCTCCCCACCCCCGTCGGCCATCTTGGAGCCCCGCCCACCTCTTTGCGGTTGGAGGCTCCGCCCCTTTGGCTCCGTCCCCGTCACTGTTGTCGGACGACGCCGTCGCCTCCGAGTCTGGGGTGGTGGAGGGGAGGGGTAGGTAAATGGGGGTCTCTTTGGCCTCTCTGACCCCTCCCCCTCCCCTCAAAAAGGTACCTGAGGAGTCGTCATCGACGTTCTCGTACTGGAGGAGCCGATCCAGGAGGAAACTTTGGGGGGTGGGGGAGGGGAAAAGAAGATGGTGAGGGGAGGGGCTTAGAGAGGTTGGGAGGCCTTTTTGGGGGGTTTGGTACCTTTTGTCCCGAGAGACCTTGAGGAGTTTGCGCTGGGCCCTCCTGAGCTCCTCCTGGAAACATTCCTGCTCCTGATTGGATGATAAAAAGGGGCGGGGCCAGGGGGTGGGCGGGGTTTAAGCAGCCACGCCCACCTATTGAAGGTTAAAAAGAGACCCCCCCCAACCACCCAGCCCCTCAAATTTTGATTTTATACCCCAAAATTCCCACCCTTAAATTCCCCATTTCCTTCAAACTCTCCTTCCTTTCCCCCCCGAAATTCCTCCCCAAATTCCCCCTCCTTTTCCACTAAAATTCCTAAAAAAAATTCCCTTTTTTAAACCCAAATTCTCCCTCCTTTCCCCTCGAAACTCCTCCCAAATTCCCCCTTTTTAAACCCAAATTCTCCCTCCTTTCCCCCCAAAAGTCCTCCCAAATTGCCCCTTTTTAAACCCAAATTCCTCCTCCTTTTCCACCAAAATTCCTAAAAAAAATTCCCTTTTTTAAACCCAAATTCTCCCTCTTTTTTCCCCCCAAAATTCCTCCCGAATTCCTCCTTTTTAAACCCAAATTCTCCCTCCTTTCAGCCCCAATTTCTCCCTTTTTAGTGCCCCCAAAATTCTCCTTTTTCCCCCAAAAATTTCCCCCCATTTCCCAAATCCCACCTAAAGTTTGACCCCCCAAATTCTCAATTTCCACCCCCCAAATTCTCCCCTTTTAACACTCAAACTCCCCAATTTTTTATTTCACCCCAAATTCTCCATTTTCACCCCGAAATTCCCCATTTCCCACCCCCAAAATCCTTAATTTCTTTATTTTTCCACCAGTGTCCAAAATTCCCTTTTACCCCCAAAATCAACCATTTACCCCCCAAACTCTCCATAATCACCCCCAAAATTCCCCATTTCGCCCCAAATCTTCCATCTTTTCACCCCCAAGATTTTTTATTCCCCCCCAAATTCTCGTTTTCCCCCCCAGTTCTCTCCTTCAACCCCCAATTTCCCCGTTATTCCCCCAAACCCCCCCCGTTTTCTTCCCAAACCCTCAAATTTCTCCCCCAAACTCCCCCTTTTCACCCTCAAAATCCCCAATTTTATTCCCAAATCTCCCCCCTTTTCCCCCCAAATTCCCCATTTCCCCCCACGTTCCCAATTTTCACCCTGAATTCCCCATTTTCCCCCCAAATCCCTCATGTTTTACCCCAAATTCTCCATTTCACCCCAAATTCTCGGGGTTTACCCACAAGATTTTTAATTTCCCCAAAAATTCTTAATTTTGCCCCCCAATTTCTAAAATGCCCCCCCGAAATCCTTATTTTTCCCCCCCAAATTTTATTTTCTCCCCCAAATGCTTAATTTTACCGCTAAAATTCTTAATTTTACCCCCGAAACTTTTAATTTTCCCCCCGAATTTTTAAATCCCTCCCCCGAAATTCTTAATTTCCCGGCGAAACTTTATATTTTATCCCCCGAATTCTTCATTTTAACCCGAAATTTTCAATTTTCCGCCCGAAATTCGCGGTTTTTTCCCCGAATTCCCCCGGGTTTTTTTTTTTCCCTCCCGCTCTCGGGTTTTTTCTCCCCCCCGTTCTTTGCCCTCCCCTCACGTAGAGCAGCAGCTTCAGGCGCCGTTTGAGGCCCCGGACCCGCCGTTTGTACCCGGAGCCCTCGGGCTCCGCCGCCCCGTTCATGGCGGACAAGCCCCGCCCACCCCGCGCTCCCATTGGCTGATTCCTCCCCGCCGCCTCCTCCCATTGGTTACCTCCTCTTTTCTCCGCATTCCTATTGGCTGAATGCACACCATGTCCCGCCCACCCGCCTCGGTGCTTCCGGGTTCTTTCCGCCGCGCCATTGGCTGAGAGAGCAAAGTCCCGCCCTCCTCAAATTGTGATTGGGTGGTTCCGCAGTGTCGACTTCTCATTAGCTCGCTGTGCTGCCTGTCACTTCCGCATCGGAGTCCCGCCTCTTTCTCCTTTCTATTGGTCAGTTTAGTTCAAGACGCTTTCTCATTGAGTCATTTCACTGTCGGTCACTTCCGCATTCCCGCCTTTTGTCCCGCCTTTCCCTCGTTCCTATTGGTCGCCGCTGTTCAGAACGGTTTCTCATTGGTTGATAGCGCCGCCGGTCATTTCCGCATCGTCCTCCCGCCTCCGCCTTGTTCCCATTGGCTGTGCAGGCTTTGTCCCGCCTTCCCTAACTTCCTATTGGTGGCTGCTCCTTATTGTGGCTTCCTATTGGTCAGATTTGCTGCCAATCACTTTCCCATCCCGGTTGGCTTTTTCGTTTTCCGGGTTTGTCGCGGCATCGCAAGCCCCGCCCCCCTTTCCCTCCCCTCCCTCCCCATTGGCCGCCGCCTTCCCGCGCTTGGCGCCGATTGGCCCGCGCTTCTGAGGGCGAGACCACGCCCCCCCAGGCTCGGCGATGGCGGCCCCGGGAACGCGGTGAGGGCGGGGGGGGGGAACGGCGGGAACCGGGAGGGGAGGGGGAACGGAGACCCCCCCGGTCACGCCCTGAGGGGGCCACGCCCTTCCCTGACCACGCCCCTCGCTTTGTCCCGCAGGTTGGCGCCCCCTGGCGAGGCGGGAAACGAGGCCGAGCGGCGCCGGGGGGGCGGGGCCTCGCCCTCAGGGCCGGCAGCCAATCGGGACGAAGCGCGGGAAGGCGGCGGCCAATGGGGAGCGGCGAGCGGGGAGGGGGCAGGGCTTGGGGAGCCCGCGGGGAGGCGCCCCCTGGCGGCAGGGGAGGAGGAGGGGAGGGAATTGGGAGAAAAACGGGAAGTGGGGGCGAAAAAACTCCAAATCCCGGGAAAATGGGGAGGGAGAGGAGAGGGGGAGGGGAGGAGGAGCAGGAGGGGAGGGGGAACAGGAGGGGGAGGGGAAAGAGGAAAATGGGGTGAAAAATGGGGAAAATGGGAGGGAGGGTGAAAAAAAACCAAAATCAGGGAAAAATGGGGGGGAAAAGGAGAAAATTGAGAGAGAGGAGGAGGAGGAGGAAGAGGAGGAAGAGGAGGAGGGGAAGGAGTTGGGGCGGGGAAATGGGGTGAAAAAGGGGAAAATTGGGAAAGAGAGGGAAAAAAGCCAAAAATCTGGGAATAATGGGGGGAAAAGAAGGAAAATTGAGAGTGAGGAGGAAGAAGAGGAGGAGGAGGAAGAGGAGGAGGAGGAAGAGGAGGAGGAGAGAAATAAGAAGCTGCCACGGGAAAATGGGGTGAAAAAGGGAAAAATTGGGAAAGAGGGGGGAAAAAGCCAAAAATCCGGGAAAAATGGGGGAAAGGAGGAAAATTGAGAGTGAGGAGGAGGAGGAAGAAGGAGGAGGAAGAGGAAGAAGAGGAGGAAGAAAATAAGAAATTACCACAGAAAAATGGGGTGAAAAGGGGGAAAATTGGGAATGAGGGGGAAAAAAGCCAAAAATCTGGGAAAAATGGGGGGAAAAAGGGGAAAATGGAGAGTGGGGAGGAAGGAGAGGAGGAGGAGGAAGAGGAGGAGGAGGAAGAAAGGGGGAGGAAGAGGCTGGGTCACAAAAATGGGGTGAAAAAAGGGGAAAATGGGAACAGGGGGGAAAATATCGGGAAAAATGAGAGGAAAAGGAGGAAAATTGAGAGTGAGGAGGAAGAGGAGGAGGAGGAGAAGGAGGAAGACGAAGAAGAGGAGGAAGAAGAGGAAGAGGAGGAAAAAAAGGAGAGGAAGGAACAGGGTCAGAAAACTGGGGTAAAAAATGGGAAAATTGGGAATGAGGGGGAAAAAAGCCAAAAATCTTGGAAAACTGGGGGGAAAAAGGGGAAAATGGAGAGTGGAGGAGGAAGGAGAGGAGGAGGAAGAAGAGGAGGAGGAGGAAGAAAGGGGGAGGAAGAGGCTGGGTCACAAAAATGGGGTGAAAAGCGGCAAAAATTGGACTGAGCACCGAAAACCTCCAAAATCTGGGAAAAATGGGAGGAAAAAAGGGAGAATTGAGAGTGAGGAGGAAGAGGAAGAGGAGGAAGAGGAAGAGGAGGAGGAAGAGGAAGGCCCAGCCTGGAAAAATGGGTCGAAAAAGGGCAAAAATGGGACTCAGGGGACGGAAAAAAAACGGACAATGAAAAATGGGGGGAAAAAAGGGAAAATGGAGAGTGAGGAAGAGGAAGAAGAGGAGGAAGAAGAAGAGGAAGAGGAGGAAGAGGAAACTCCAGCCCGGAAAAACGAGGGGAAAAAGGAGAAAAAACGAACTCTGAAAAATGGGGGGAAAAAAGGGAAAATGGAGAGTGAGGAAGAGGAGGAGGAGGAAGAAGAAGAGGAGGAAGAGGAAAGTCCAGCCCGGAAAAATGAGAGGAAAAACGGGAAGGGGAAGAAACAAACAGTGAAAAATGGAGCAAAAAAGAGGAAAATGGAGAGTGAGGAAGAGGAGGAGGAGGAAGAAGAAGAGGAGGAAGAAGAGGAGGAAGAGGAAAGTCCAGCCCGGAAAAATGAGAGGAAAAGCGGGAAGGGGAAGAAACAAACAGTGAAAAATGAGAGGAAAAAGAGGAAAATGGAGAGTGAGGAGGAGGAGGAGGAGGAAGAGGAGGAGGAAGAAGAAGAGGAGGAAGAAGAGGAGGAAGAGGAAAGTCCAGCCTGGAAAAATGAGAGGAAAAGCGGGAAGGGGAAGAAACAAACAGTGAAAAATGGGGCAAAAAAGGGGAAAATGGAGAGTGAGGAAGAGGAGGAGGAAGAGGAGGAAGAAGAGGAGGAAGAGGAGGAAGAAGAGGAGGAGGAAGAGAAAATTCCAGCCCGAAAAATGAGGGGAAAAAGAGGAAAAATGGGAAAAAACAAACTGTGAAAAATGGGGCAAAAAAGGGGAAAATGGAGAGTGAGGAAGAGGAGGAAGACGAGGAGGAAGACGAGGAGGAAGAAGAGGAGGAAAAGGAAAGTCCAGCCCAGAAAAACAAGGGGAAAAAGGGGAAAAATGGGAAGAAACAAACTGTGAAAAATGGGGCAAAAAAGGGGAAAATGGAGAGTGAGGAAGAGGAGGAGGAGGAAGAAGAAGAGGAGGAAGAAGAGGAAGAAGAGGAGGAGGAAGATGAAGAAGAAGAGGAGGAAGAGGAAAGTCCAGCCCAGAAAAATGAGGAGAAAAAGGGGAAAAAAACAAACTCTAAAAAATGGGGCAAAAAAGGGGAAAATGGAGAGTGAGGAAGAGGAGGAGGAGGATGAAGAAGAAGAGGAGGAGGAAGATGAAGAAGAGGAGGAGGAAGAGGAAAGTCCAGCCCGGAAAAATGAGGAGAAAAAGGGGAAGAAACAAACGGTGAAAAATGGGGCAAAAAAGAGGAAAATGGAGAGTGAGGAAGAGGAGGAGGAAGAAGAGGAAGAAGAGGAGGATGAGGAAGAGCCCCCAAAGTCCAGGAAAGGCCCCAAAAAGCCCCCAGAAAAGGAGAGCTCCGGGCTGGACTCGTCGGACTCGGATTTACCGTTGGCCAAATGGGTGGAAAAAAGGCGGAAAAGGGGCCGGGAGAAGGAGGAAGGAGAAGGGAGGAAGAGGAAGAGGAGGAGGAAGGAGAAGCAGGAAGAGCTGTGGCGCCAGGGGAAGGTGAGGGGGGGGATTTTGGGGGATTTGGGGAGGGTTTGAGGGGGTTGGGAGCATTTGGGTGGGTTTTTTGGGGGAGGTTTGGGGAAATTGGGGATTTTTTGGGGGATTTGGGAGGATTTGGAGGATTTTGGAAGGGTTTGGGGAGGTGTGGGGGATTTAAGGGGGATTTAGGGGTTTAAGTGGATTTTGGGGTGGATTTGGGGGTTGGGAATTGAATTCTGGGGTGGATTTGAGGGTTCTTTGGGACAGATTTAGGGGGTTGGGAATTGGATTTTGGGGCGGATTTGGGGGCTTTTGGGGCAGATTTGGGGGAGGTTGGGGCAGATCTTGGGGTGGATTTGGGGAGTGGGGCAGACCTTGGGGTGGATTTGGAGGTGGGGCAGATTTTGGGCTGGATTTGGGGCAGATTTGGGGGAGTTGGGGTGGATTTTGGGTCGGATTTGGGGGTTCTTTGGGGTGGATTTGGGGCTCTTTGGGGATTGAAGTGGATTTGGGGCGGATTTGGGGGTTGTGGCAGATTTTGGGGATGGATTTGGGGGTTCTTTGGGGTCGAATTTGGGGGTTGGGGCAGATTTTGGGGGCGGATTTGGGGGCTTTGGGCAGATTTTGGGCTGTATTTGGGGCAGATTTGGGAGGGGTTGGGGCAGATTTTGGGAGCGGATTTGGGGGTTCTTTGGGGTCGGATTTGGGGGGTTGTGGCATATTTTGGGGCGGATTTGGGGGTTCTTTGGGGCAGATTTGGGGGGATTTAAGTGGATTTTTGGGGGCGATTTGGTGGTTCTTGTTTCTCTGGGAGGAGGGGGCGTGTCCTTCACGAAGCCACGCCCCTTTTCCCCACAAACCCCGCCCTTCATGACAAGCCCCGCCCCGCAGGAGCCGCCGGCGGTGTCGCGGCTGAAGCGATTCCTCCGGGCCGCGGGGGCGCCCCAACTACAAACGCCTGCTCGGGGGGTGCCGCAGCCAACGCGAGGTCATCGAGACCCTGAGGGGGGAGCTGAGGGCACTGGGGCTCAGAGGTGAAAAAGAGGGTTTGGGGGAGTTGGGAGGGATTTGGGGGTTTTAGGGAAGTTGGGAGGGTTTGAGTGGGGTGGGGGCTCAGGGGTGCCGCAGCCAACGCGAGGTCATCGAGACCCTGAGGGGGGAGCTGAGGGCACTGGGGCTCAGAGGTGAAAAAAGAGGGTTTGGGGGGAGTTGGGAGGGATTTGGGGAGTTGTGAGGGATTTGGGGGTTTTAGGGGAGTTGGGAGGGTTTGAGGGGGTTTGGGGATCTAGGGGGTTTTGGGGGTCATTGAGACCCTGAGGGGGAGCTGAGGGCACTGGGGCTCAGAGGTGAAATGGGGGAGTTGGGGGATTTGGGGGAGTTGTGAGGGATTTGGGGGTCTAGGGGGAGTTGGGAGGGTCTGAGGGGGAGTTGGGGGATCTGGAGGGTTTGGGGGTGTTTGGGGGTCTAGGAGGTGGTTGGGGGAAGTTGGGAGGGTTTGAGGGGGATTTGAGGGTTCTGGAGAGCGTTTAGGGGTGGTTGGGAGGGTTTGAGGGGATTTGGGGGTCTGGAGAGGATTTAGGGGGTGGTTGGGAGGGTTTGAGGGGGATTTGGGGGCTCTGGAGAGGATTTAGGGTGTGGTTGGGAGGGTTTGAGGGGGGTTGGGGGGAATTTCGGGGAGCAGAGGTGGGAGTGGATTTTTGGGAGGTCT
Organism: Myiozetetes cayanensis; assembly: GCF_022539395.1. Classification (NCBI taxonomy): domain Eukaryota; kingdom Metazoa; phylum Chordata; class Aves; order Passeriformes; family Tyrannidae; genus Myiozetetes; species Myiozetetes cayanensis. The sequence goes on along the minus strand of NW_026086760.1, from coordinate 27,627 downwards.
GGGTGGGGGGGTTCTTTCGGGGTCTCCTGGTTGGGGGGGATGTTATTTTGGGGCCGTTTTCGGGGTTTAGACATTTTGGGGGGGGTCCCCGGGATTGCTGCAGCTTCTCAGGGTTATTTGGGGCTCCCTGATGACGATTTTTGGGGGGGTGTCCCCAAAAAAACCCAGGCCCCCCCTCCCTGTCCCGCTGTCGCCGCCTGGGCCGGCGCCGGGAGGAGGCCGCGGAACTCGCCGCCCTCGACGCCTCCAACATCCTCCCAGGTACCCCAAAATCCCCCCCCCCCCAAAAAAAAAAACCACCCTTTTTTGGGGTCTTTCTTTTTTCCCAACCCCTTTCTCCCCCTTTTCCAGCCCGGTCCCGCCGCAGGAACGCCTGGAGCCCCCCGGAGACCCCCAAAACGAGGCCCCCGACTGGTCGAGGCTGCGCGGGGTCGTCAGCTCGGACAGCGAATAAAAAAACGGCACTTTTTTTGGGTCAAAACCTCCCTTTTTTTGGGGTCTTTCCCTTTTCCCGACCCTCCTCTCCCTGTTTTCCCGTTTTCCAGCCCCGTTCCTGTTGCAGGAGCCCCCCAAAGACCCCCAAAAACGAGCCCCCACCTCCCCCCCGACTGGTCGAGGCTGCGCGGGGTCGTCAGCTCGGACAGCGAATAAAAATTGTCACTTTTTTGGGTCAAAAACCTCCTAATTCTCATTTTTTTGGGGTCTCTTCCTTTTCATAACCCTCCTCTCCCTGTTTTCCAGCCCGTTCCCATCACAGGATTCCCACAGAATAGACCCCCTGATGTTTTTTGGGTGCAACCGAAGCCATTTCAGGGTCTTTTTTGGGGTGTTTTGGGGGTCTCCCCTTTTCCCAATTCTTTTCTCCCTTTTTCATCTCATTCCTGTTGCAGAAGCCCCTCAAAGAGCCCCCCAAAACACCCCCCCAAAGTCTTTTGGGCGAATAAACCCCCTGATGTTTTTTGGGCGCAAACGAGGCCATTTCGCGGTGTTTTTTGGGTGCAAACGAGGCCATTTCAGGGTCTTTTTTTGGGTGCTTGGAGGTCTCCCCTTTTCCCAATTCTTCCCCCCCTTTTCCCACCTCATTCCTGTTGCAGGAGCCCCCCCCCAAAAAAACCCTCCAAAACACCCACCCCCCTCTCACGTTTTCTGCGTCCAAACGAGGCCATTTCGGGGTCTTTTTTGGGTGAAACGAGGCCATTTCGGGGTGTTTTTTGGGCCCAAACGAGCCCATTTTGGGGTGTTTCTGGGTGTTTCCGGTGTCAGTACTTGCGCTGGCGCAGGAGGAAGCCCGGGGGTCTCTTGGGGGCCGCGTCCTCCCCGTCCTGGGGTGGGAACAGGTCCTGCCCCGTGCGCAGGATCTGCTCCTCCAGCCTCTTGTGGCGCTTCATGTCCGACAGGACCTTGTCCAGCCGCGCCTCCCGCTTCTGGCCCCGGCTGGGGGCCTGGGGGCGAGAAAGGGGGTCTGTGAGTTTTGGGGTTTTGGGGGTTTTGGGGGTTTTAAGGGGGTGGTCGGTACCTGGGCGCGGCGCCGGTCGATGAGGGAGGGGTTGGGGGAGGGGCTCGTCGTCGAAGTCGAACTCGGTGGGAGGGGAGGCCTTTTTGGGGAGAGGGGGAGGTCAGGGGGACCCCAAAGGGTCGTGGATACTCCCTGAGTTCCCTGATCAGCTCCCAAAAGTACCCTCAAAACCCATCAAACCACCCCCTCCAACTCCCCAAATTGCCCCTTAAACCCCCAAATCCCCTCAAACCCCCAAATCCCCCCCAATCCCTTTCCAACCCCCCAAATCCCCCCAAACCCCTTCTCCAACCCCCAAACCTCTTTGCTGCCCCCAATCCCTTTCCAACCCCCCAGATCCCTTTTCCAAACCCCCCAAAGTGCCCCCTAAGCCCCTTCTCCAAACCCCCAACCCCCCAACCCCTCCAAATCCCACCTTAAGCTCCCCAAATCCCCAAATCTCCCCCAAACCCCCAAATCCCACCCTAAGCCCCCAAGTCCCACCTTAAGCCCCCAAACCCCCAAATCCCTCAACCCCCCAAATCCCACTCTAAGCCCCCCAGGACCCCAAATTTCCCCAAACCCCCAAATCCCATCCTAAGCCCCCAAAATCCCCAATGCTCCCCAATCCTCCAAACCCCTTCCAAATCCCACCTTAAGCCCCCAAATCCCTCCCAACCCTCTCCAAATCCCCCAAACCCCCCAAATCCCACTCCTAAGCCCCCAAATCCCCAACGCTCCCCAAATGCCCCCAAATCCCACCTTAAGCCCCCCAAATCCCCCTTTTATTCCCTTTTATTACTTCTCCTCGTGGCTCTCCTGGCTGGGGCTCTGCCCCTGTCCCTCCTCCTCCTCGCTGGGGGCTCCGGGTGGGGTCCCTCCTGGGAGGGGTCTCAGGCGCAGGGGAGGACCCCCGCTCGGCGATGGCCTCAAGAGGCGCCGGATCTCGCCTGGGGTCCAGGGTCCCTCCTCCCCATCGTCGTCATCGTCCTCCCTGCCGCTCCGGGGACCCCAGTCCAAATCGGCCCCTGGGCTGGGGAGGCCGGGGGTCCTGGGGGCTCTGGGATGGGGGTCCGGGGCGCCACGCTGAGGGATTGGAGCCCCGATGTCACCGAGGAGGCTGGCTCTGACAGTCACTCATGGGGTGACAGGGGACATTGGGGGACATTGAGGGACAGGGGGACAATGTGGGGACATTGAGGGGACACTGTGAGGGATTGGAGCCCCGATGTCACCGAGGAGGCTGGCTCTGAGAGTGACGTCATCACCTGTGGGGACAGGGGGACACTGAGGGGACACTGTGGGGACACTGTGAGGGATTGGAGCTCCGATGTCACCGAGGATGGCTGGCTCTGACATCACCTGGGGACACTGTGGGGACACTGTGGGGACATGGGGGACATTGAGGGGACAGGGGGACAATGTGGGGACACTGTGGGGACACTGTGGGGGATTGGAGCCCTGATGTCACCGAGGAGGCCGGCTCTGACAGTGACGTCATCACCTGGGGGGACATTGAGGGGGACACTGAGGGGACACTGGGGGTCATGCGGGGGACATTGTGGGGACAGGGGGACACTGAGGGGACACTGGGGGGGATTGGAGCCCCGATGTCACCGAGGATGTTGGTTCTGACATCACCTGTGGGGACAGGGGGACATTGAGGGGACACTGTGGGGACACTGTGAGGGATTGGAGCTCCGATGTCACCGAGGATGCTGGCTCTGACATCACCTGGGGGGACACTGTGGGGACACTGTGGGGTCATGGGGGGACATTGTGGGGACAGGGGAACACTGAGGGGACACTGTGGGGACACTGTGAGGGATTGGAGCTCCGATGTCACCGAGGATGCTGGCTCTGACATCACCTGGGGGGACACTGTGGGGACACTGTGGGGTCATGGGGGGACATTGTGGGGACAGGGGAACACTGAGGGGACACTGTGGGGACACTGTGAGGGATTGGAGCTCCGATGTCACCGAGGATGCTGGCTCTGAAAGTGACGTCATCACCTGGGGGGACAGGGGGACACTGAGGGGACACTGGGGGGTCATGGGGGGACATTGTGGGGACAGGGGAACACTGTGGGGACACTGTGGGGACATGGGAACACTTTGGGGACACGGGGGGACATGGGGACACTGTGGGACATTGTGGGGACACTGTGGGGACATGGGAACGCTTTGGGGACACGGGGGGGACATGGGGACACTGTGGGACATTGTGGGGACATGGGGACACTGTGGGGGGACACTGTGGGAGGACACCAATGGGGACATCAGTGGGGACTGGGAGGGGACACGGGGACACCAGTGCCACCAGTAACGATCCCTGAGGGAATCCTGGTATCCACAGGGACACTAAAACGATCCCTGGGGCCATCCCGGTGCCCCAAGGGCTCCATTTCGCCCCCTCAGGGCTCTCCCTTTCCCCCTCCTCCCCTTCCCCTCACGGCGCCGCCATCTTGCCCCGTGACGTCACCGCGCCCTCTCCCTCCCCCCTCCCTCCTCCCTCTCCCCTTCCACGACCCCTGCGACCCTCCCGGGCACCCTCCCGCCCCCCTCCGAGCTCACTCACCGCCCCCGGGGTCCCTCGGGTCCTGGGAGGCTCCGCCGGGGGAAGGAGGGGATGGGAGGGGGGGGTCGCTCCGATCCCCTCACTCAGCTCCCGCCCGCCATCTTGGACGCGCTCCCGCCATTTTTTTTTTCGCGCGCTTTTCTCCCCTCCCTTCAGCTCCGCCCGCGCCTGCGCCGCCCAGGACTACAACTCCCATCATTCCCCGCGCGAGGGGAACAGCCAATCAGCCGCCTTTCCGTGTGATTGACGGGTGTTCAACCAATGAGAAGCGACGAACCGCGGGGCGCTGTCCAATGGGAGGGTGAGGGCGGGGCGGGGGAGCTGAGGGCGGCTATGGCGGCGCGGGCGGCGCTGTGCGCGGCGGGGTTGGCGCTGTCGCTGTACGCGGTTCATGTGGAGCGGGAGGCCGCGCGGGACCCCTCGTACCGCGCCGCCTGCGACCTGGCGCCCGCCGTGTCCTGCACCAGGGTCTTCGGCTCCCGGTGAGCGCCGCCCCTGGGGGAAGGGGGGGGGGGACCGGGAGCGACCGGGAATAACCCCGGGAATGGCCGGGAAAAGAACGGGGAGGGGGCGGGCGCCACGCGGCGGGGGCGGGGTTTGTGTGAGGGGGCGACCAATGGCGGGAGGGGCGGGGATGGGATGGGCGTGGTTTGTCAAGAGGGGCGTGGCTTAGGGAGGAGCTTATTTGTGTGACCACGCCCACGCAGTCCATATATGGACAATACAGGTGTGGTTGTGGGCGTGTCCTCTCATCGCCCCGCCCCCTTTTGCAGGTGGGGGCGTGGCCTGGGCCTGGTGGAGCCGCTGCTGGGCCGGGACAGCCCCTTGAACGTCCCCAACGGGGCCCTGGGGGTCCTGTTCTACCTCCTGCAGGCACTGCTCGGTACTGGGGGCACTGGGACGCACTGGGAGGGCACTGGGAGGGACTGGGAGGGGATTGGGAGGGACTGGAAGGGACTGGGAGGGCACTGGGAGGGACTGGAAGGGACTGGGAGGGACTGGAAGGGAGTGGGAGAGGAGTGGAGGGCACTGGGAGGGACTGGGAGGGGATTGGGGGGCACTGGGAGGGACTGGAAGGGATTGGGAGGCACTGGGAGAGGACTGGAGGGCACTGGGAGGCAACTGGGAGGGACTGGAAGGGGATTGGGAGGCACTGGGAGGGACTGGGAGGCACTGGAGGGGACTGGGAGGGATTGGAGGGTTACTGGTTGGACTGGGAGGTGCTGGGGATACTGGGAGGGGACATGGAAATGAACTGGGGATACTGGAGGGGACTGGGAGTCCTGGGGGCTGACTGAGGGAGTACTGGGGATGAACTGGGATACTGGGAGGCACTGGGAGGCCTCGATGCTCCCGGGATACCACTGTGTCCACCCAACTGGAGGATACTGGGAGCTGACTGGGGGTGAACTGGGGATACTGGGGATGAACTGGGGATACTGGGGGGGAACTAGGGATGAACTGGGGATACTGGGGCTGACTGGGGATACTGGGGATGAACTGGGGATACTGGGGGGGAACTGGGGATACTGGAGGATGAACTGGGGATACTGGGTGAACTGGGGATAACTGGGGCACTGGGACCTGATACCCCGGGACTCCACGTGTCCCTCCCAACTGGGGATACTGGGGATGAACTGGGGATACTGGGGATGAACTGGGGATACTGGGGCGAACTGGGGATACTGGGGTGATGGGTCCTGGGAGTGAACTGGGGATACTGGGGATGAACTAGGGGATACTGGGGATGAACTGGGGATGAACTGGGGATCCTGGGGATGAACTGGGGATGAACTGGGGATACTGGGGATGAACTGGGGATACTGGGGATGAACTGGGGATACTGGGGGGGAACTGGGGATCCTGGGGATGAACTGGGGATACTGGGGATGAACTGGGGATCCTGGGGATGAACTGGGGATGAACTGGGGATCCTGGGGATGAACTGGGGATCCTGGGGATACTGGGGATGAACTGGGGATACTGGGGCTGAACTGGGGATACTGGGGGGGAACTGGGGATGCTGGGGATGAACTGGGGATACTGGGGATGAACTGGGGATACTGGGGGGGAACTGGGGATACTGGAGGGTAACTGGGGATACTGGGGGCACTGGGGGGACCCTGATACCCCCCCGGTGACCCCCCCGTGTCCCCCCCAACTGGGGATACTGGGGATGAACTGGGGATACTGGGGGGACCCCGATTCCCCCCCATGACCCCCCCATGTCCCCCCCAGCTGGGGATATTGGGGATGAACTGGGGATACTGGGGGTGATGGGATACTGAGAATGAACTGGGGATACTGGAGGGTAACTGGGGATACTGGGGATGAACTGGGGATACTGGGGGGAAACTGGGGGGGAACTGGGGAGACTGGGAATGAACTGGGGATACTGGGGATGAACTGGGGATACTGGGGGGGAACTGGGGATACTGGGGATGAACTGGGGATACTGACGATGAACTGGGGATGAACTGGGGGCACTGGGAGGGCCCCGATGCCCCCCCTGTGACCCCACCGTGTCCCCCCCAACTGGGGATACTGGAGGGTAACTGGAGGGGAACTGGGGATACTGAGGATGAACTGGGGATACTGGAGGGTAACTGGGGATACTGGGGGAAAACTGGGGATACTGGAGGGTGAACTAGGGCTACTAAGAGCACTGGGAGCTCCCACTCGGATGACCTCGTGTCCCCAACTGGGGATACTGGGGAGATACTGGGGATGAACTGGGGATGAACTGGGGATACTGGGGGTGATGGGATACTGGGGATGACTGGGGATACTGGGGATGAACTGGGGATACTGGGGATGAACTGGGGATACTGGGGATACTGGGGATGAACTGGGGATACTGGGGATGAACTGGGGATGAACTGGGGATACTGGGGGTGAACTGGGGATACTGGGGATGAACTGGGGATCCTGGGGATGAACTGGGGATGAACTGGGGATACTGGGGGTGAACTGGGGATACTGGGGATGATGGGATACTGGGGGGGAACTGGGGATACTGGGGGTGAACTGGGGATACTGGGGATGAACTGGGGATACTGGGGATACTGGGAATGAACTGGGGATACTGGGGGGGAACTGGGGATACTGGGGATGAACTGGGGATACTGGGGATGAACTGGGGATACTGGGGGGGAACTGGGGATAGTGGGGCTGACTGGGGATACTGGGGATGAACTGGGGATCCTGGGGGGACCCCGATACCCCCCCATGACCCCCCCGTGTCCCCCCCAACTGGGGATCCTGGGGATGAACTGGGGATACTGGAGGTGACGGGGTCCTGGGGGCTGACTGGGGATGAACTGAGGATGAACTGGGGATGAACTGGGGATGAACTGGGGATACTGGGGCTGAACTGGGGATACTGGGGAGAACTGGGGATGAACTGGGGATACTGGGGATGAACTGGGGATACTGGGGATGAACTGGGGGTGAACTGGGGATCCTGGGGATGAACTGGGGATACTGGGGGGACCCCGATACCCCCCCATGACCCCCCCGTGTCCCCCCCAGCTGGGGATACTGGGGATGAACTGGGGATACTGGGGATGAACTGGGGATACTGGGGGTACTGGGGATGAACTGGGGATACTGGGGATGAACTGGGGATCCTGGGGATGAACTGGGGATGAACTGGGGATACTGGGGGTGATGGGATCCTGGGGGCTGACTGGGGATGAACTGGGGATACTGGGGGTGATGGGATACTGAGAATGAACTGGGGATACTGGGGATGAACTGGGGATCCTGGGGATGAACTGGGGATACTGGGGATGAACTGGGGGCACTGGGGGTGATGGGATCCTGGGGGCTGACTGGGGATACTGGGGATGAACTGGGGATACTGGGGGGACCCCGATTCCCCCCCGTGACCCCCCCGTGTCCCCCCCAGGTGCCGTGGGGGGCCGTGGGGCATCGACCGCGCTGGTGGCGACGTCGGCGGCGTCGGTGGCGGCGTCGCTGTGGCTGGGGGGGGTCCTGCTCTGGGGCCTGGGGGATCTGTGCCTGGTGTGCCTGAGCACCTACCTGATCAACCTGCTGCTGCTGCTGATCAACCTGCGCCCTGCAGGGGGGTGGCGAGACCCAAAACAGCCTGAGGGACCCCAGAAACCTGCAGGAGACATCAGAAAACCTGAGAGAGACCCCCAAAAACCGCCTGAGGGACCCAAAAAAACCTGAGAGAGACCCCGAAAAACCTGAGAGAGACCCCAAAAAACCTGAGAGAGACCCCCAAAACCGCCTGAGGGACCCCAAAAAACCTGAGAGAGACCCTCAAAACCGCCTGAGGGACCCCAAACACCTGAGAGAGGCACCGAAAAACCTGAGAGAGGCACCAAAAACCGCGTGAGGGACCCCAAACACCTGAGAGAGACACCAAAAAACCTGAGAGAGGCACCAAAAACCGCCTGAGAGACCCCCAAAACCGCCTGAGGGACCCCAAAAAACCTGAGAGAGACCCCAAAACCACCTGAGGGACCCCAAAAAACCTGAGAGAGGCACCAAAAACCGCGTGAGGGACCCCAAAACCTGCAGGAGACACCAAAAAACCTGAGAGAGGCACCCAAAAAACCTGCAGGAGACACCAAAAACCTGGGAGAGACCCCCAAAACCGCCTGAGGGACCTGCAAAGCCTGAGAGAGACCCCAAAAAACCTGCAGGAGACCCCAAAAAACCTGCAAAAGAACCCCAAAACCGCCTGAGGGACCCCCGACACCTGCAGGAGACACCAAAAAAACTGGGAGAGATCCCCAAAACCACCTGAGGGACCTGCAAAGCCTGAGAGAGACCCCAAAAAACCTGCAGGAGACACCAAAAAACCTGCAGGAGACATCAAAAAACCTGTGAGAGACCCCCAAAACCGCCTGAGGGACCCCCGAGACCTGCAGGAGACACCAAAAAAACTGGGAGAGACCCCCAAAAAACCTGTGAGAGGCATCAAAAACCGCATTAGGGACACCAAAAACCTGAGAGAGACACCAAAAAACCTGCAGGAGACACCAAAAAATCTGTGAGAGACCCCAAAAAATCTGCAAGAGACCCCAAAAACCGTATGAGGGAGCCACAAAACATGCGAGAGACCCCAAAAAACCTGCGAGAGACCCCAAAAAACCTGCAGGAGACACCAAAAAACCTGCAGGAGACATCAAAAAACCTGTGAGAGACCCCACAAAACCTGCGAGAGACCCCAAAAAACCTGCGAAAGACCCCAAAACACCTGCAAGAGATATCAAAAAACCTGTGAGAGACATCAAAAACTGCATGAGGGACCCACAAAATCTGCAGGAGACACCAAAAAACCTGCAGGAGACACCAAAAAACCTGCAAGAGACCCCCAAAAACCTGCAGGAGACATCAGAAAACCTGTGAGAGACCCCCAAAACCCCATGAGGGACCCACAAAACCTGCGAGAGACCCCAAAAAACCGGCCAAAGACCCCCAGAAACCTGCCCAGGACTCCTAGGAATGGGCTGGGGACCCCCAAAAATGGCTCTGGGAGCACCAAAAACTGCCTGAACTGCACCTAAAGCTGCCTGAGACCCCCCAAAAAGCTGCCTGAGACCCCCCAAAAAGCTGCCTGAGACCCCCAGGAATGGGCTGGGGACCCCCAGGAATGGGTCTGGGACCCCCAAAAATGGACTGGGGAACCCCAAAAATGGGTCTGGGACCCCCAGGAATGGGCTGGGGAGCATCAAGACCTGCCTGAATTGTACCTAAAGCTGCCTGAGACCCCCCAAAAGCCACCTGAGACCCCTGAAAACCTGCCTGAGACCCCCAAAAATGGCCCTGGGACCCCCAAAAAGGCTCTGGGACCCCCAAAAAGGCTCTGGGACCCCCAAAAATGGCTCTGGGACCCCCGAAAATGGACTGGGGAGTATCAAAAACTGCCTGAACTGCACCTAAAGCTGCCTGAGACCCCCAAAAAGCTGCCTGAGACCCCCAGGAATGGGCTGGGGACCCCCAAAAATGGCCCTGGGACCCCCAAAAATGGCTCTGGGACCCCCAAAAATGGCCCTGGGACCCCCGAAAATGGGTCTGGGAGCACCAAAAACTGGCTGAACTGCACCTAAAGCTGCCTGAGACCCCCCCAAAGCCCACCTGAGACCCCCAGGAATGGGCTGGGGACCCCCAAAAATGGGTCTGGGACCCCCAAAAATGGGCTGGGGAACATCAAGACCTGCCTGAATTGCACCTAAAGCTGCCTGAGACCCCCCCAAAACCCACCTGAGACCCCCAGGAATGGGCTGGGGACCCCCAAAAATGGCCCTGGGACCCCCAGGAATGGGCTGGGGACCCCCAAAAATGGCCCTGGAACCCCCAGGAATGGGCTGGGGACCCCCAAAAATGGGTCTAGGACCCCCAGGAATGCGCTGGGGAGCATCAAGACCTGCCTGAATTGCACCTAAAGCTGCCTGAGACCCCCCAAAAGCCACCTGAGACCCCTGAAAACCTGCCTGAGACCCCCAAAAATGGGTCTGGGACCCCCAAAAATGGCCCTGGGACCCCCAAAAAGGCTCTGGGACCCCCAAAAATGGCTCTGGGACCCCCGAAAATGGACTGGGGAGTATCAAAAACTGCCTGAACTGCACCTAAAGCTGCCTGAGACCCCCCCAAAACCCACCTGAGACCCCCAGGAATGGGCTGGGGACCCCCAAAAATGGCCCTGGGACCCCCAAAAATGGCCCTGGGACCCCCAAAAAGGCTCTGGGACCCCCAAAAATGGCCCTGGGACCCCCGAAAATGGGTCTGGGAGCACCAAAAACTGCCTGAACTGCACCTAAAGCTGCCTGAGACCCCCAAAAAGCTGCCTGAGACCCCCAGGAATGGGCTGGGGACCCCCAAAATGGGCTGGGGACCCCCCAAAACTGTCTGAACCTCACCCAAAAGTGCCTGAGACCCCCAAAAATGGCTCTGGGACCACCGAAACCCGGGCTGGGGATCATTAAAAACCACGTGAAACCCACCTGGAAGTGCCTGAGACCCCCAAAATGGGCTGGGGACCCCCAAAATGGAGCTGGGACCCCCAAAAATGGAGCTGGGACCCCCAGAAATGGATCTGGGACCCCGAAAATGGGCTGGGAACCCTCAAAAATGGATCTGGGACCCCCAAAAATGGATCTGGGAACCCCCAAAATGGATCTGGGACCCCCAAAAATGGATCTGGGAACCCCCAAAATGGATCTGGGACCCCCAAAAATGGATCTGGGACCCCCAACCCTGGGCCTGGGACCCCCAAAATGGGTTTGGGGACCCCCAAAAATGGAACTGGGACCCCCAAAATGGGCTAGGAACCCCCAAAATGGAGCTGGGATCCCCAAAAATGGATCTGGGACCCCCAAAAATGGGTCTGGGACCACCAAAATTGGGCTGGGAACCCCCAAAATGGATCTGGGACCCCCAAAATGGGCTAGGAACCCCCAAAATGGAGCTGGGATCCCCAAAAATGGAACTGGGACCCCCCAAAAATGGGCTGGGACCCCCAAAAAATGGGCTGGGGACCCCTAAAATGGGCTTAAGGACCCCTAAAAACGGATTTGGGGCCACCAGAAATGGTTCTGGGACCCCCAAAATGGGTTTGGAGACTCCCGAAATGGATCTGGGACCCCCAAAATGGAACTGGGACCCCCAAAAATTGATCTGGGACCACCAAAAATGGATCTGGGACCCCCCAAAAATGGATGTGGGACCCCATAAATTGGGCTTGCAACCCCCAAAATGGGTGTGGGACCCCCCAAAATGGGCTTGGGGACCCCCAAAAATTGGATCTGGGACCCCCAAAAATGGATCTGGGACCCCCCAAAAAGGGGCCGTGACCCCCTTTATCCCCCCCCAAAAGAGGGGTCGCAGAGATTTGGGGGTCCCCCCCCCTTTCCATTTCCCTCCTTTCGCCGCCAGGGGGCGCCGTTTTTTTCCCGCCACTCCCCGTTTATTTCCCGCCATTTCCAGCCCCGCCCCTCACGGCGCGCGCCGGGGGGGGGAGAAAGGGCGGGAACGAGTTCGGGCCGTACCACCCTGAGGGGAACGCGGGGGGGAGAGGGGGGGGGAAGGGACAAACACAGGCCCCGGGGCGGGAACTGGACGAGTCCATTTTCGGCAGAGCCCGGGGAGGGGTCGCGGAGGCCCCGCGGCCGCTGGTTCGTGAGGGGGGGGATTTTGGGGGGGAAAAGGGGGAATTTTGGGGTCCTCGTGAGGGGTTTGGGGGTCCCTAAAGGGTTTTTTTGGGGGGAAAATGAAGGAAAAAGTGAGGAAAAATGGGGGGTTCGGACACCGCGGACAGGGTGGGGGGAGGGACACAGAGGGCGGGCAAAGGGGGCGGTTTTGGGGGGTTCTGAGGGGAAAAAGGGGTCAGGAGTGGGGTTTTGGGTTATTTTGAGGGGAAAGGGAGTTTTGGAGCCCTTTTTTGCGGGGACACTGAGGGGACACGGGGAGGGGCAAAGGGGGCGGTTTTGGGGGGGTTCTGAGGGGAAAAGGGGGCTCTGGAGTGGTTTTTTGGGGTGTTATGAGGGGAAAAAGGATTCCTGGAACCCTTTTTGGGGGTTCTGAGGGGAAAAGGGGGCTCTGGAGTGGAGTTTTTGGGTTATTTTGAGGGGAAAAGGGAGTTTTGGAGCCCTTTTTTGGGGGGCACACTGAGGGGACACGGGGAGGGGCAAAGGGGGCGGTTTTGGGGGGTTCTGAGGGGAAATAGGAGGCTGGAGTGGGATTTTTGGGGTGTTTTGAGGGGAAAAAGGAGTCCTGGAGCCCTTTTTTGGGGGGGACACTGAGGGGACACGGGGAGGGGCAAAGGGGGCGGTTTTGGGGGGGTTCTGAGGGGAAAAAAGGGGGTTTGGAGTGGTTTTTTGGGGTGTTATGAGGGAAAAAAGGAGTCCTGAAGCCCTTTTTTTGGGGAGGTTCTGAGGGGAAAAAAGGGGGGCTGGAGTGTTTTTTTGGGGTGTTATGAGGGAAAAAAGGAGTCCTGAAGCCCTTTTTTTGGGGAGGTTCAGAGGGGAAAGGGGGCTGGAGTGTTTTTTTGGGGTGTTATGAGGGAAAAAAGGAGTCCTGGAGCCCTTTCTTGAGGGTTGTGAGAGGAAAAAGGGGGTCTGGAGTGTTTTTGTCGGGTGTTATGAGGGAAAAAAGGAGTCCTGGAGTTCTTTTTTGGGGGGGGGGTTCTGAGGGAAAAAGGCGGATCTGGGACATCTGGGACGTTTTTGGGGGTTCTGAGAGGAAAAGGGGGGTCTGGAGTGGTTTTTTGGGATGTTTTGAGGAGAAAAGAGGGGACCTGGATCTTCTGGGACCTTTTTTGGGGGGGGAACTCTGAGGGGAAAAAGGAGGTCCTGGAGCTTTTGGGGTTTGTTTTTGAGGGAATTCTGAGGGGAAAAGGGGGGGTTTGGGACACCTGGGATGCGATTTTGGGGGGTTCTGAGGGGAAAAGGGGCTCATGGACCAATTTTGGGGTGTTTTGAGGGGGAAGGGGGGAACTGAAGGTATTTTTGGGATGTTTTGAAGGGAAAAGGGGGTCGTGGTGCGATTCTGGGGTGTTTTTTGGGGTTCTGAAGCCCTTTCTGGGGTGTTTTGGGAAGAAAAGGGGGTCCTGGAGCAATTTTGGGGTGTTTTTTGGGAAAAAGAGGGTCCTGAAGCCCTTTTTGGGGTGTTTTGATGGGAAAAAAGGGGTTCTGGACCTTCTGGGACCCATTTTTTGGGGGGACTTCGAGGGGAAAAGGGGGTTAAGGTTATGGGGAGGACCCCAAAATTCCGGGGGGGGGAACCTAAAATTCCAGGGGGGGACACCCCAAAATTAGGGGAGAGGGTGCCCCAAAATGTCTCAGCGTGGGGTCCCACCCCTCTAATTTCTCCCCTCAAAATCCACCCTCCCCCGCCAGGAGGTGCCGTGACAAATTTGGGGGGTCTCAGGGTGGGGGTTTTGGGGGTCTCAGTGTGGGGGTTTTGGGGGTCTCAGTGGGGGGCTTGGGGGTCTCAGTGTGGGGTTTTGGGGGTCTCAGTGGGGGGTTTTGGGGTCTCAGTGTGGGGTTTTGGGGGTCTCAGTGTGGGGTTTTGGGGGTCTCAGTGGGGGGTTTTGGGGGTCTCAGTGGGGGGGTTGGGGTCTCAGAGTGGGGGTTTTGGGGGTCTCAGGGTGGGGGTCTCACCCTGTCCCTGTCCCTCCCCAGGAGATGTTTCGGCGGGTGCTGGGGGTCTCAGGGTGGGGGTTTTGGGGGGTCTCAGTGTGGGGGTCTCATCCATATTTTGGGGTGGGGGTCTCACCCTGTGTGTCTCCCCCCCCAGGAGATGTTTCAGCGGGTGCTGGGGGGTCCCAGGGTGGGTGTTTTGGGGGTCTCAGTTTGGGGTTTTGGGGGTCTCGGGGGGTTTGGGGGTCTCCGGGTGGGGGTTTTGGGGGTCTCAGGGTGGGGGTCTCAGAGTGGGGGTCTCACCCTGTGTGTCCCCCCCTTCCAGGAGATGTTTCAGTGGGTGCTGGGGGGTCTCAGATTGGGGGTCTCACCCATATTTTGGGGTGGGGGTCTCACCCTGTGTCCCCCCCTTCCAGGAGATGTTTTGGCGGGTGCTGGGGGGTTTTTGGGGTGGGGGTCTCACCCTGTGTCCCCCCCTTCCAGGAGATGTTTCGGCGGGTGCTGGGGGGTCTCAGGGTGGGGGTCTCACCCAGATTTTGGGGTGGGGGTCTCACCCTGTGTCACCCCCCCAGGAGATGTTTCAGTGGGTGCTGGGGGGTCTCAGGGTGGGGGTCTCACCCATATTTTGGGGTGGGGGTCTCACCCTGTGTCCCACCTCCCAGGAGATGTTTCAGTGGCTGGGGGTCTCAGGGTGGGGGTCTCAGGGTGGGGGTCTCACCCATGTTTTTGGGTGGGGTCTCACCCTGTGTCCCCCTCCAGGAGATGTTTCAGTGGGTGCTGGGGGTCTCAGGGATTGGGTGGTCTCACCCAGATTTTGGGGTGGGGGTCTCACCTCAGTGTCATCCCAGAGCCAGGAGATGTCTCAGTGTGGGTGTCTCAGGTGGGGTCTCAGATTGGGGGTCTCACCCATGTATTTTAGGGTGGGGGTCTCACCCTGTAGTCCCCCCTTCCAGGAGATGTTTCAGTGGGTGCTGGGGGGTCTCAGATTGGGGGTCTCACCCATATTTTGGGGTGGGGGTCTCACCCTGTGTCCCCCCCTTCCAGGAGATGTTTTGGCGGGTGCTGGGGGGTCTCAGGGTGGGGATCTCAGGGTGGGGGTCTCACCCAGATTTTGGGGTGGGGGTCTCACCCTGTGTCCCCCCCTTCCAGGAGATGTTTTGGTGGGTGCTGGGGGGTCTCAGGGTGGGGGTCTCACCCATATTTTGGGGTGGGGGTCTCACTGTCCTGCCCCCAGGAGATGTTTGGCGGGTGCTGGGTGGGTTCTTGGGGTGGGGTCTCACCCTGTGTCACCCCCAGGAGATGTTTCAGTGGGTGCTGGGGGTCTCAGGGTGGGGGTCTCACCCATATTTTGGGGTGGGGGTCTCACCCTGTGTCCCCCCCAGGAGATGTTTCAGTGGGTGCTGGGGGGTCTCAGGGTGGGGGTCTCACCCAGATTTTGGGGTGGGGGTCTCACCCTGTGTTCCCCCCCCAGGAGATGTTTCGGCGGGTGCTGGGGGTCTCTAGTGGTGGGGTCTCACCCATATTTTGGGGGTGGGGGTCTCACCCTAGTGTCCCCTCCTTCCAGGAGATGTTTCGGCGGGTGCTGGGGGGTCCCAGGTTGGGGGCGTGGCCGCCCCTCCCCCCGCCCCTCCCCGTGCGCGGCGCCGCCGATCAGAGCGCAGGGGCGTCCCCCTGTCCCCTCCCCCTCTGTCCCCTCCCCCTCTGTCCCCGCTGTCGTCCCCGCTGTCCCCCCTGGCCCGGGAGCGCTCCAAGGCCGTCACCTCCTTCTACCACCAGCCCGCCATCGACGCCGCCGCCGACAAGGTCAGCGCCCCGGCGGGGCACCAGTGGCACCAGTGACACCAGTAACCCCCTCCCAGTATGCTCAGTATGCCCCCAGTAACACCAGGGACCCTGTCCCAGTATGCCCAGTGCACCCCCAGGGACACCAGGGACACCAGGGACCCCCTCCCAGTATGCCCAGTGCACCCCCAGGGACACCAGTAACCCCCTCCCAGTATGCCCCCAGTGACACCAGTAACCCCCTCCCAGTATGCCCAGTGCACCCCCAGGGACACCAGGGACCCCCTCCCAGTATGCCCAGTGCACCCCCAGTGACACCAGGGACACCAGTAACCCCGTCCCAGTATGCCCCCAGTGACTCCAGGGACGCCAGTAACCCCCTCCCAGTATGCCCAGTGCACCCCCAGTGACACCAGTATCCCCCTCCCAGTATGCCCAGTGCACCCCCAGGGACACCAGGGACCCCCTCCCAGTATGCCCAGTGCACACCCAGTGACACCAGTGACCCCCTCCCAGTATGCCCAGTGCACCCCCAGGGACACCAGGGACACCAGTAACCCCCTCCCAGTATGCCCAGTGCACCCCCAGGGACACCAGGGACCCCCTCCCAGTATGCCCAGTGCACCCCAGTGACACCAGGGACACCAGTAACCCCTTCCCAGTATGCCCCCAGTGACTCCAGGGACGCCAGTAACCCCCTCCCAGTATGCCCAGTGCACCCCCAGGGACACCAGGGACACCAGTATCCCCGTCCCAGTATGCCCAGTGTGTCCCTAGTGTCACCAGGGACACCAGTAACCCCTCCCAGTATGTCCAGTGCACCCCCAGGGACACCAGGGACACCAGGAACCCCCTCCCAGTATGCCCCCAGTGACACCAGGGACCCCCTCCCAGTATGCCCAGTGCACCCCCAGGGACACCAGGGACCCCCTCCCAGTATGCCCCCAGTGACACCAGGGACACCAGTAACCCCCTCCCAGTATGCCCAGTGCAACTCCAGGGACACCAGTGACACCAGTAACGCCCTCCCAGTATGCACAGTGCACCCCCAGGGACACCAGTGACACCAGTAACCCCCTCCCAGTATGTCCCCAGTGACACCAGGGACACCAGTATCCCCCTCCCAGTATGCCCCCAGTGACACCAGGGACACCAGTGACACCAGTAACCCCCTCCCAGTATGCCCCCAGGGACACCAGTGACACCAGTGACACCAGTAACCCCCTCCCAGTATGCCCCCAGGGACACCAGTGACACCAGTAACCCCCTCCCAGTATGCCCAGTGCAACTCCAGGGACACCAGGGACACCAGTAACGCCCTCCCAGTATGCCCCCAGTGACACCAGGGACACCAGGACGCCAGTAACGCCCTCCAGCTCAGTATGCCCAGTGCAGTGACACCAGGGACACCAGTAACCCCTCCCAGTATGCCCCCAGTGACACCAGTGACACCAGTATCCCCTCCCAGTATGCCCCCAGTGACACCAGGGACACCAGTAACGCCCTCCCAGTATGCCCAGTGCACCCCAGTGACACCAGTGACACCAGCCTCCCAGTACCCCAGTCCCAGTCCCAGTGCCCTCCCAGTGCCCAGTCACCAGGGACACCAGGGACCCCTCCCAGTATGCCCCAGTGCACCCCAGTGACACCAGGTGACACCCAGTAACCCCTTCCCAGTATGCCCACCAGTGACACTCAGGGACACCAGGGCACCCCCTCCCAGTCATGCCCAGTGCACCCCAGTGACACCAGTGACACCAGTAACCCTTCCCAGTATGCTCCCAGTGACACCAGGACACAGTGACCCTCCCAGCCTGCCCAGTGCACTCCAGGGACACCATGGACACTGTAACCCCTCCCAGTGTCCCCAGTGCACCCCAGGGACACCAGGACCCTCCCAGTATGCCCCAGTGACACCAGTGACACCAGTAACCCCCTCCCAGTATGCCCAGTGCAACTCCAGGGACACCAGTAACCCCCTCCCAGTATGCCCAGTGCAACTCCAGGGACACCAGGGACACCAGTAACCCCCTCCCAGTATGCCCAGTGCACCCCCAGGGACACCAGGGACCCCCTCCCAGTATGCCCAGTGCACCCCCAGGGACACCAGTAACCCCCTCCCAGTATGCCCAGTGCACCCCAGTTGGACACCAGCAACCCTCTCCCAGTATGCCCCCAGTGACACCAGGGACACCAGTATCCCCCTCCCAGTATGCTCAGTGCACCCCCAGGGACACCAGTAACCCCGTCCCAGTATGCCCAGTGTGCCCCCAGTGTCACCAGGGACACCAGTAACCCCCTCCCAGTATGCCCAGTGCAACCCCAGTGTCCCCCACTCCCTTCCCAGTCTCTCCCAGTGCCCCCCAATCCCTCCCAGTGCTCCCCAATCCCCTCCCAGTGCCCCCCAGTCCCCTCCCAGTCCCTCCCAGTGGCTCCCAGTGCTCCCAGTCACCCCAGTTTCGGTGTCCCCACAGCCCTCTGTTCGTCTCACGCCCACCACGATGTACTTGGGGTGCTCCCAGTGCCTCCCAATCCCCTCCCAGTGCCCCCCAATGCCCTCCCAGTCCCTCCCAGTGCTCCCAGTCACCCCAGTTTCGGTGTCCCTGCAGCCCTCTGTTCGTCTCACGCCCACCACGATGTTGTACTCGGGGCGCTCCCAGGACGGCAGCCACATCCTGGTGAGGGGCACCCTAAATTTGGGGGTAAAGGGTGGGGGTCCTAAAATTGGGGGAGGGGAACAGGGGTTGGGGGACCTCAAATTTGGGGGGTTTGAGGGGTAAAAGGGGTGGGGAGACCCCAAATTTGGGGGAAAGGGGGGACCCTAAATTTGGGGGATTTTGGGGGAAAGGTGTGGGGAGGTCCTAAAACTGGGGGAGGGAACAGGGGTTGGGGGACCCCAAATTTAGGGGGGTTTTTGGGGAAAGGGGTTGGGGACCCCAAATTTGGGGGTTTTTGAGGTGGAAAGGGGGTGGGGGTCCTAAAATTGGGGAGGGAACAGGGGTTGGGGGACCCAAATTTGGGGGTTTTTGGGGGAAAGGGGTTGGGGGACCCCAAATTTGGGGTTTTTAATGGGGGATAAGGGGTTGGGAGGACCCCAAATTTGGGGTTTTTGGGGGGAAAGGGTTGGGGACCCTAAATTTGGGGTTTTTGGGGGTAAGGGGTTGGGGGACCCCAAATTTGGGGGTTTTTGAGGTGGAAAGGGGGTGGGGGTCCTAAAATTGGGGGGAACAGGGGTTGGGGGACCCCAAATTTGGGGGTTTTTGGGGAAAGGGTTGTGGGGACCCCAAATTTGGGGGTTTTGTGGGGGAAAGGGTTGTGGGGACCCCAAATTTGGGGTTTTTGGGGGAAAGGGGTTGGGGGACCCCAAATTTGGGGTTTTTTTATGGGAGGTAAGGGGTTGTGGGGACCCCAAATTTGGGGGTTTTTGGGGGGAAGGGGTTGGGGGACCCCAAATTTGAGGGTTTTGAGGGGGTAAAGGGGTTGGGGGACCCCAAATTTGGGGGATTTTGGGGGGGAAAGGGGTGGGGGATTCTAATATTGGAGGGGAGGGAACAGGGGTTGTGGGGACCCCAAATTTGGGGAGTTTTTGGGGGAAAGGGGTTGTGGGGACCCCAAATTTGGGGGTTTTGGGGGAAAGGGGTTGGGGGACCCCAAATTTGGAGGTTTGGGGTGCTCCTAAAACTGGGGAGGGAACAGGGCTGGGGGGACCCCAAATTTGGGGGGTTTTGAGGGGTAAAGGGGTGGGGGACCCCAAATTTGGGGGTTTTGAGGTGGAAAGGGGGTGGGGGTCCTAAAATTGGGGGAGGGAACAGGGGTTGGGGGGACCCCAAATTTGGGGGGGGAAAGGGGTTGGGAGGACCCCAATTTTGGGGGATTTTGGGAGGGTAAAAGGGGTGGGGGGGCTCCTAAAATTGGGGGGGGAACAGGAGTTGGGGGAACCCCAAATTTGGAGGGGGAACCCCATATGGGGGGGCTGTCTGCTTTGAGGGGGACCCCAATATTTGGAGGGGTCCCAGGTTCTTGAGGGGGACCCCAATATTTGGGAGTGACCCCAATATTTGGGAGGGTCTCTTGTTTATGGGGGGACCCCAGTATTTGGAGGGTTGACCCCAATATTTGATGGGTCCCAGGTTCTTGAGGGGCACCCCAATATTTGGGAGTCACCCCAATAATTGGGGGGGTTTCTTGTTTGAGGGGGACCCCAATATTTGGGGGGGGGGTCCCAGGTTCTTGAGGGGGACCCCAATATTTGGGAGTAACCCCAATATTTGGGGGGGTGTCTTGTTTGTGGGGGGATCCCAATATTTGGGAGGGGGACCCCAATATTTGGGGGGGTCCCGGGTTCTTGAGGGGGACCCCAATATTTAGGGGGTTGACCCCAATATTTGAGAGGTCCCAGGTTCTTGAGGGGGACCCCAATATTTGGGAGTAACCCCAATATCTGGGGGGGGTTCCCAGGTTCTTGAGGGGGACCCCAATATTTGGGGGGGACACCCCAAAATTTTGGGGAAGAGTTCCTTGGTTTGGGGCGACCCCAATTTTTTTGGGGGGGTCAACTCCAATATTTGGGGGTCCCCTTTTTTTGGGGAGAACCCCACCATTTTGGGGGGAGGTCTCATTACCTTTAGGGGTCTCCCTGGGTGTGGGGGGGGGGTCCCCAAATTCACTTTTTGCCCCCCCGTTTTTGTCCCCGAAACAGAAGAGCGCTCGGTACCTGCAGCAGGAGCTGCCGGTCAGGATCGCCCACCGGATCCGGGGGTTTCGGAACCTGCCCTTCATCATCGGCTGCAACCCCACCATCCTCCACGTGGTGGGTCCCCAAAACCCCCAGGGGGACCCCAAAAATCCCAGGGGGACCCCAAAATTAGGGGGGGGAGCCCAAAATTAGGGGGGGGAGCCCAAAAACCCCGGGGGGAACCCAAAAATTCCCAGGGGGGCACCCACGGGGTCCAGGGATTTCGGAACCTGCCCTTCATCAGCTGGTCCCCAGAACCTGGGGGGACCCCAAAATTATTATGGGGGACCCCAGAATTAGGGGGGAACCCCAGAATTAGAGGGGAAACCCAAAATGTCCTGGGAGACCCCAAAATTTGGAGGGGAAACTCAAAATTCCCAGGGGGACACCCACGGGCTCCGGGGGTTCCACAACCTGCCCTTCATCAGCTGATCCCCAGAACCAGGGGGGGGGACCCCAAAATTATTGGGGGGGACCCCAAAATTAGGGAGGGGAGCCCAAAATTCCAGGGGGCCCCCATGGAATCCAGAGACTCAAGAACCAATACCCAGGGGGTCCCCAAAATTTTGAGGGGGTCCCCAATGTTCCAGGTGGGTCCCCAATGTCTGAGGGGGGTCCCCAAAATTTTGGGGGGTCCCCAGTGTCCACGGGGGTCCCCAGTGTCTGAGGGGGGTCCCCAAAATTTTAGGGGGTCCCCAATGTTCCAGGGGGTGTCCCCAAAATTGGGGAGGATCCCCCAAGTCCAGGGGGGTCACCAAAATCTCAGGGGGTTCCCAATGTCTAGGGGTGTCCCCAAAATCTTGGGGGGAGTCCCCAAAATCTTGGGGGTCCCCAAAATCGTGGGGGGTCCCCAAAATCTCAGGGGGTCCGCAAAGTCCAGGGGGGGGCGTCCTCAAAATCTCAGGGGATCCCAAAGATCTAAGGGGGTTCCCCAAAATCTTGGGGGGGTCCCCAAAGTTTTGAGGGGTCCCCAAAGTCCAGATGGGTCCCCAATGTGTGAGGGGGGTCCCCAAAATTTTGGGGGGTCCCCAATGTCCAGGGGGGTCCCCAAAATTTTGAGAGGTCCCCGAGGTCAAGGGGGTCCCCAATGTCTGAGGGGTGTCCCCAAAATTTTAGGGGGTCCCCAATGTTCCAGGGGGGTCCCCAAAATGTCTGACCCTGTTCCCCTCCCCTCCCAGCACGAGCTCTACATTCGGGCCTTCCAGAAACTCAGCGACTTCCCCCCGGTGAGTGGCACCCCTGGCACCTGGGGGGCACCTGGGGGGCACCTGGGGGGCACCTGTGTCATGTGTGTCACCTCTGTGTTACCTGTGTCACCTGTCCCACCTGTGTCACCTGTCCCACCTGTCCCAGTGTCACCTGTTCTAATGTCACCTGTGTCACATGTCCCACCTGTGTCACCTGTCCCACCTGTGTCACCTGTCCCAATCTCACCTGTCCCAGTCCCACCTGTGTCACCTGTCCCACCTGTGTCACCTGTCCCAATCTCACCTGTCCCAGTCCCACTTGTGCCACATGTCCCACCTGTGTCACATGTCCCACCTGTCCTAGTGTTACCTGTCCCAATGTCACCTATCCCAGTCCCACCTGTGCCACCTGTCCCACCTGTGTCACATGTCCCACCTGTCCTAGTGTCACCTGTCCCAATGTCACCTATCCCAGTCCCACTTGTCCCACCTATCCCACCTGTCCCAGTCTCACCTGTCCCACCTGTCCCAGTCTCACCTGTGCCACTTGTCCCAGTCTCACCTGTCCCACCTGTCCCACCTGTCCCAGTCTCACCTGTTCCGTGTCACTTGTGTCAGCTGTCCCACCTGTTCCAATCTCACTTATCCTAGTACCACCTGTCCCACCTATCCCACCTGTCCTAATCTCACTTGTCCCACCTGTCCCAGTCTCACCTGTCCCACCTTTTTCAATCTCATCTGCCCACCTGTCCCAGTGTCACCTGTCCCACCTGTCTCACCTGTGTCACCTGTCCCAGTCCCACCTGTCCCCCCAGATCCAGTCCCAGTCAGACGAGTCCCGTTACTGCTCCCTGCTGAGGCAGCTGCTGGAGGATCACAAGGACTCCTGTCCCACTCTCACCTGTCCCACTCTCACCTGTCCCACTCTCACCTGTCCCAGTGTCACCTGTCCCAGTCTCACCTGTCCCCCCTGTCCCCCCAGATCCAGTCCCAGTCAGACGAGTCCCGTTACTGCTCCCTGCTGAGGCAGCTGCTGGAGGATCACAAGGACTCCTGTCCCACCTGTCCCAGTCCCACCTGTCCCACTCTCACCTGTCCCAGTCCCACCTGTCCCAGTGTCACCTGTCCCCCTCTTACCTGTCCCAGATCCAGTCCCAGTCAGACGAGTCCCGTTACTGCTCCCTGCTGAGGCAGCTGCTGGACCTCCTGTCCCACCTGTGCCACCTGTGCCAGTCCCACCTGTGTCACCTGTCCCACTCTCACCTGTCCCACTCTCACCTGTCCCCCCAGATCCAGTCCCAGTCAGACGAGTCCCGTTACTGCTCCCTGCTGAGGCAGCTGCTGGAGGATCACAAGGACCTCCTGTCCCACCTGTGTCACCTGTGCCAGTGTCACCTGTGTCACCTGTCCCACTCTCACCTGTCCCAGTCCCACCTGTCCCAGTCTCACCTGTCCCACTCTTACCTGTCCCAGATCCAGTCCCAGTCAGACGAGTCCCGTTACTGCTCCCTGCTGAGGCAGCTGCTGGAGGATCACAAGGACGTCGTGACCCTGCTGGCCGAGGGGCTCCGGGAGTGCCGCCGGCACATCCAGGTACCCCCCCTACACCTGTGCCCACCTGGGGGTCACCTGAGCCCACCTGATCCCCCTGACCCCCATTGACCATCCCTGACCCCCACTGACCCCACCTGTGCCCACCTGTGCCCCCTGATCCCCCTGACCCCCACTGACCATCTCTGACCCCCACTGACCATCCCTGACCCCCACTGACCCCCATTGACCCCCACTGACCATCCCTGACCCCCACTGACCCCTACTGACCCCACCTGAGCTCACCTGTGCCCACCTGTGCCCCTGACCCCCACTGACCATCCCTGACCCCCACTGACCATCCCTGACCCCCACTGACCATCCCTGACCCCCACTGATCCCACCTGTGCCCACCTGTGCCCCTTGATCCCCCTGACCCCCATTGACCATCCCTGACCCCCACTGACCCCACCTGTGCCCACCTGACCACACCTGTGCCCACCTGACCTCACCTGTAACCACCTGACCTCACCTGTGCCCACCTGAGCCCACCTGTGCCCGCAGGACGAGCGTTTGCTGCGGCCCTTCCTGGACGAGACCCTCACGTCCCACCTGTGCCCCCTGATCCCCCTGACCCCCATTGACCCCCACTGACCATCCCTGACCCCCATTGACCCCACCTGAGCCCACCTGACCTCACCTGTGCCCATCTGTGCCCACCTGTGCCCGCAGGACGAGCGTTTGCTGCGGCCCTTCCTGGACGAGACCCTCACGTCCCACCTGTGCCCCCTGACCCCTTAATGGCACCTGTGCCCACCTAGGGGCCACCTGAGCTCACCTGGGTGTCCCCTGAGCCCACCTGAGCTCACCTGTGCCCACCTGTGCCCATCTGTGCCCGCAGCACGAGCGTTTGCTGCGGCCCTTCCTGGACAAGACCCTGATATCCCCCCTGTGCCCCTGACCCCTTAATGGCACCTGTGCCCACCTGGGGGTCACCTGAGCTCACCTGGGTGTCCCCTGTGCCCACCTGAGCCCACCTGTGCCCACCTGTGCCCGCAGGACGAGCGTTTGCTGCGGCCCTTCCTGGACAAGACGCTGACGTCGCGGCTGGGGATGCGTCTCTTGGCCACCCATCACCTGGCGCTGCACGAGGACAAGGTGGGGCCTGGGACACCCCCCAGGGTCCCCAAAACCCACCTGGGACCCCCAAAAACCCACCTGGGACCCTCAAAACCCACCTGGGACCCCCCAAAACTCTCCTGGGACTCCCCAAAAACCCACCTGGGACCCTCAAAACCCACCTGGGACCCCCAAAAACAATCTTGGGGCCCCCAAAACCTGCCTGGGACCCCCAAAAACAATCTTGGGACCCCAAAACCTGCCTGGGACCCCCAAAACCCACCTGGGGACCCCCAAAAACCCACCTGAGACCCCCAAAAGCCTTCTGGGACTCCCCAAAAACATGCCCGGGACCCCCCCAAAAACAACCCTGGGACCCCCTTGAAATTCTTTTGGAACTCCCCCAAAAACAAACCTCAGGACCCCCCAAAAACAACCCCAGGATCCCCAAAACAACCCCAGGACCCCCAAAAGAACCCTGGGACCCCCAGAAACAACCCCGGGACCCCCAAAAACCCTCTCCTGGAACTCCCCAAAAAACTGCCCAGGACCCCACCAAAATCCACCTGGCACCCCCCAAAAAACAACCCCGGGACCCCCAGTCCTGCCCCACTCCCCAAACCTTCCCCCACCCCACCCTGGGACCCCCAAAACTGCCCCCAAAACCCCCCTCCTGGAGACCCCCCCAAAACCTTCACCCATCACCCCAGGACCCCCAAAACTGCCCCCAACCCCCCAAAACCCTCCCTGGGGACCCTCTAAAACCCCCAGATCTTCCCCACCACCACCCCAGGACCCCAAACCCCCCAAAACCTCTCCCTGGGGACCCCCTAAAACCCCCAAATCTTCACCCACTCCACCCCAGGACCCCCAAAACTGTCCCCAAACCCTTCCCCAAAACCCTCCCGTGGGACCCCAAAACCTTCACCCATCACCCCAGGACCCCCAAAACTGCCCCCCAAACCTCCCTCTGGGACCCCCAAACCCCTCTGGGACCCCCAAACCCCCGTGGGACCCCCAAACCTTCACCCATCACCCCAGGACCCCAAAACTGCCCCCAAACCTCCGTGGGACCCCAAACCTTCACCCATCACCCTGGGACCCCAAAACTGCCCCCAAATCCCCTCTGGGACCCCCAAACCCCTCTGGGACCCCCAAACCCCCGTGGGACCCCCAAACCTTCACCCATCACCCCAGGACCCCCAAAACTGCCCCCAAACCCCCTCTGGGACCCCCAAACCCCCTCTGGGACCCCCAAACCCCCGTGGGACCCCCAAACCTTCACCCATCACCCGGACCCCAAAACTGCCCCCAAACCCCCGTGGGACCCCAAACCTTCACCCATCACCCCGGGACCCCAAAACTGCCCCCAAACCCCCGTGGGACCCCAAACCTTCACCCATCACCCGGGACCCCCAAAACTGCCCCCTAACCCATCCCCCAAAACCCCTCCCTATGGGGTCTGTGGGTACCCACAGGTACCCCTGACCCCCGAGCCCCCGACCCCCTGTGACCCCCTGACCCCCTGACCCCCTGTGACCCCCCGTGCCGTCCCCAGCCGGTTTCAGTGGGCATCATCTGCACCAGGATGAGCCCCAAGAAGCTGGTGGAGAAGTGGGTGGACTTCTCCAGGTGAGAGACCCCGCCCACCTCACCTGGGGGGGACACAGGGGGTAGGAGGCCCTGGGGGTGACAGAGGGGGCACTGAGGGGACACTGAGGTGGCACTGAGGTGGCACTGAGGGGGCACTGAGGGGGCACTGAGGGGGCACTGAGGTGACAGAGGTCTCTGTGAGCACCAGTTCGGGAATGCCCCCGGGGGACAGGAGGGGACAGGAGGGCACAGGTGACCCTGGGGGTGACACTGAGGTGACAGGGGTGTCCCAGGTGACCCTGGGGGTGACAGAGGTGACACTGAGGGGACACTGAGGTGGCACTGAGGTGGCAGAGGTCTCTGTGAGCACCAGTTCGGGACAGCACCCGGGGGACAGGAGGGGACAGGTGACCCTGGGGGTGACACTGAGGTGACAGGGGTGTCCCAGGTGACCCTGGGGGTGACAGAGGTGACCCTGGGGTGACAGAGGTGACACAGGTGACCCTGGGGGTGACAGAGGGGACACTGAGGTGGCACTGAGGTGGCACTGAGGTGACACTGAGGTGACACTGAGGGGACACTGAGGTGGCACTGAGGTGGCACTGAGGTGGCAGAGGTCTCTGTGAGCACCAGTTCGGGACAGCACCCGGGGGACAGGAGGGGACAGGAGGGCACAGGAGGGCACAGGTGACCCTGGGGGTGACACTGAGGTGACAGGGGTGTCACAGGTGACCCTGGGGGTGACAGAGGTGACACTGAGGGGACACTGAGGTGGCACTGAGGTGACACTGAGGTGGCACTGAGGTGACACTGAGGTGGCAGAGGTCTCTGTGAGCACCAGTTCGGGACAGCACCCGGGGGACAGGAGGGGACAGGAGGGCACAGGTGACCCTGGGGGTGACACAGGTGACCCTGGGGTGACAGAGGGGACACTGAGGTGGCACTGAGGTGACAGAGGTCTCTGTGAGCACCAGTTCGGGACAGCACCCAGGGGACAGGAGGGCACAGGTGACCCTGGGGGTGACACTGAGGTGACAGGGGTGACACAGGTGACCCTGGGGGTGACAGAGGTGACACTGAGGGGACACTGAGGTGGCACTGAGGTGACACTGAGGTGGCAGAGGTCTCTGTGAGCACCAGTTCGGGACAGCACCCAGGGGACAGGGGGCACAGGTGACTCTGGGGGTGACACAGGTGACCCCGGGGGTGACAGAGGGGACACTGAGGTGGCACTGAGGGGACACTGAGGTGGCAGAAGTCTCCGTGAGCACCAGTACGGGACAGCACCCGGGGGACAGGAGGGGACAGGAGGGCACAGGTGACCCTGAGGGTGACACTGAGGTGACAGGGGTGTCCCAGGTGACCCTGGGGGTGTCCCGGGTGACAGAGGTGACTCTGGGGTGACAGAGGTGACACAGATGACCCTGGGGGTGACAGAGGGGACACTGAGGTGGCACTGAGGTGGCACTGAGGTGACACTGAGGTGACACT